>NW_019723324.1:239046-253671 GCF_002891405.2 Cryptotermes secundus | reverse complement strand
AGGATAAACCTACTCAGTTGGGCCCCTTAGAAAGAGCTAGTCTCAATCACTCCAGGGGCCCAACTGAGTAGGTTTATCCTTCCCTATCCACCTGAAGACGGAGACAGATCCAGTCTCCGAAACGTGGTTTTTTGTCTTTCACATACCAGAAGATGGGTGAAGTCCAAAATAAACCAAAAGAAGTAGTGTATACACCATCGTCAGAATCTTTTCAAGTCTATCTAATCCATACTTTGATAAAGAGTGAAAGTAATCACAAAAAATGAATTTGAGAGTGTCAGTGTTGCTCTGATGTGTGACATAGAGCTGATTGAATAACTTGCTGCACTTAATAGGATCAGTGAAATGTTTTGATCACTCTGTTCTTCATTTCTGTGTTAATATCAACTTGCTTTTACAGTACATTTGTTATGGTAATTTGGTATTTTAATTAATGAAATATTTCCCTTAGAATTACTGGGTTTTCAGACTTTGTCCATTGCCCAGTATTCTAAAAACTAGTAAACGCAACATTTTGGAAAATGGATGTTTCTGTCCTCACGTGACTCCATTGGGTCCCTTAGGAAGAACTGACCCCCTCACCTGAGCATGTAAACAGAGCAGTTTCTGAAACGCATCTTCTAGTTTTTAGAATACTGGACGATGGATGAAGTCCAAAAACCCAGTAATTCTGAGTGCTGAACACCATCATCAGAGCTTTTTAAGAACATTTCTCTTCATTTCAAATTTTTATTCACTGCAGGAAGAGAATGTGAACTCTAGTACCTACCTTCTGGCTTTAAAACATAGATCGCTGTTCTGAGCTTGTCATTCTGAAACCTACATCTCAGTCCTTTCAGTTCAGGAGAAAATACTGTGTATGTATGTGTGTGTGTGTTTTGTGTGGCATAACGTACTGATTTTGTGCTTCTATATTTTCAGTTGTGACAAAGTATTTAGTCTGTTTGCACAGTAGAGGAGGCATAAACATTGAGCTGTGTCGTAAAGGGGGTGACTTTGTTATGTCACGTTCAAGCATATAATTTTGTGGGCTACTATGGAAGGTTGCAATGTTGTCAGATATTGCACTTCTGCTTCGCTGTCATACACTGTAACGTTAAGAATGTCAGCTATACACTGTATGTAGGAATGTCCCTGCTTTCATATCTGTAAAATGCTGCAATCTGTTCCCTTCACATATCAATTTTGATAATGCAGATTAAGGTTATGAAGTAGATTTGAAGGTAGCTGAGACCAGAGCTTTTCAGATGCATTGTGAGAGAAGTACTGATGGAGAAAGTGGAGACAGAATTTTAACTTTAACTTAAGATTGAAAAGAAATTTTATTCAATTTCAGAGAAACCATCATTTGCAAGCAGTACAAGGCCTGAAACTTTGGGTGAGTATGGGACCATAGTGACCTTACCTTGTGAGCCTGTGGGTGTTCCCAGCCCCAACATTGTGTGGTTCCGTAACACAGAAAGGGTCGAGACTATTCCTGGTAACAGGTAAATATCATTACAATTTTCACAGCAGAATTGTTTTACACATGGACATCACTGTTCACAACTTATGTGTTGTTGTGGCTACAATGCTGAGCTCTAGTGTACAAAAGCTTCCGCTGATAGTTTATATAAGGCATGAAATGTCCATCTGACTTCTTAAATTACTTCCAAAATTTCTCTCTGAATGTGTTTTTAATAAGAAATTAAAACTGCTGATTTCATTGCTCAATATTTAATAGGCGAAACTTTAAGAAGGAATGATGCTCATGTTAGGAAATCAGAGTTTTCTGATGTGTCAAGAAGAAGATTGCATGTGAGGATATGATTTACATTTGGAAGCTTTACTGTGATACCAGAAGTTACTGGGTACCCACTAGAAGGAACACAGTGAAGTGCAGAAATGTTTTGGAAGAAGCGCTGAAGAGGCGAAATGGTTGTAGTTCACATTCTTCTGACTTGAATGTCAGTCGGGAGGTTGGTTAAGGTTGTCGGCTGTTATCATGGTTTCCTTTAGTTGTATCAAAGAGATGCTGTAATGTATATCTTCATATAAACCTTTCCTCTTCATCCCATATTATCATAAATTACCAACTTATATAAGAGCCTACAATTTGCTTGGATGTCCTGATTCTGCCTCCAACAGAAACTATAGTAGTAGTATGTAGCATATGAGGTTCTCACATCAATGGTTACAGTTGCTTCTGTCTTCTGAGGTATAATGCTGTGTACTTGCTTACGTACTCATGGAGCCGAGCCCTTCTGGAGAAGTCTCCAATTCTGCAGCTACTCAAGAACTTCCCAGCATTTTATGGAACCCGAAGGTTCATCCCCGTGTTCAGAAGAGCCCTCCACTGGTCCCTATCCTGAGCCAGGTCAACCCAATCCATACCATCCCATCCTGTCTCTCTAAGATCCTTTCTAATATTGTCCACCCTCCTATGCCTTGGTCTTCCCTGTGGTCTCTTTGCTTCTGGCTTTCCCACCAATATCCTATATGCATTCCTCATCTCCCCCATTTGTGCTACATGACCTGCCCACCTCATCCTCCTTGACTTGATCATTCTAATTATACTTGGAGAAGAGTACAAGTTATGAAGCTCCTCATTATGCAATTTTCTCCAACCTCCTGTCACTTCATCTCTCTTTGCTCCAAATATTCTCCTCAGCATCCTGTTGTCAAACACCCTCAGTCTATATTCTTCCCTTAATGTCAGAGACCAAGTTTCACACCCATACAGAACCAGAGGCAAAATTATAGTTTTGTATATTCTAATTTTTATGTTTTTGGACAGCAGACGAGAGGACAAAAGGCTCTGAACTGAATGGTAGCAAGCATTACCCGAGTTCAGTCACCTCTTAATTTCCTCCTGAATCACGTTTTGATCTGTTATCGTTGTTCCCAAATATCTGAACTGTGCCACATTTTCAAAACATCTGTTTCCTATCTTTATGTCATGATTTTGCCCTGCATTTTGGTGACGAGACAGTAACATATACTTAATTTTCTCTGTATTTACTTCTAGACCAACCTCTTTACTTGCATCAATTAAAGTTTATGTATTTTTCTTTATGGTATCTACATTATCATCCAGTAGATTCACATCATCGGCGTAGACCAGTAGCTTATGTGTCCCGTTTAATTTCAGTCCCACCTGGTTTCCCCTCACTTCTCACTTCTCCATATTGTCCAGACCAGTTCTGGGGCCCACCCAGCCTCCTATCAAGTGGGTACAGAGGCTCTTCCCCAAGGTGTAAAGTGGTCGGGGCATGAAGCTGACCACTCACCTCCAACTAGTCCTGAGGTCAGGAAAACATGTGCCTGTACATTACCTACCTCAAATGTCTTCATGGCGGATTGCTTAAGTAGTTACGCACAGGGACATCTGTACCTTACCTACATGGCATTATATCCTAGAGTACAGAACTCTTTGTAGTAATACTAGCTATGGGATGGATAGCAGTGAGAGGTAGCTATGCTTCAGTCAGCATGACAAAATAAAGTGGCATTATTTTGGTAGAATATATAGTGATTAGAATTGTATTTTATGTATAAGAGGGGCTCAGTGGAAACTGTAGCTGGAGATGGAAATTGTTTATTTTGAAGATTCTGCTAATCTGTTGCTTTTATGATCATTCCTAATAATAGGCAGCTGTGTCTTAATACAAGGGAAGACTGCAAAATATATATGAGAAGAAATGAGAGTGTGTGGTAATGTTAAAATTATAAGTATTAGTGAAATTCATGAAGTTAGTCAGTTTATTTTGTGTCTGAAGGTTAGATCACTGCAACATAATGATTACAGTCAGTAATGTTGTGGCTTAAAGAAATGTTTCTCTGTTGTTTAGTGGTGAAACAAGCAATGGTCGTTGTGATTTTCTGATACCAGTTGAAGAGAAAGCTAGGTTAGGGGTTTCCTTTTTTTGTGTCAGTCTTCCAGAAATCTTCCTGTGTAATTAGAAGTGGCATGTTCTTATTCATCAAATATTGTTGGTGAATATACAAAGGGTTTGGATTGACTATCGACTTTGTTGAACCCCTCTGACTCGTAACTACAAATAATGATAACACTCACAAATCTACACACTCCTCAAGTCACTACAGTACACAGTACAGTACAGTGTCTTCTCAGTCTGTTATATATTCACTAGTTGTCATCAGGTAGCAGCTTCTAACATTGGGAATTTCTCTGCTTCTGTGCACTCGACTAACCACCAACTACAAATGCCATCTGACGCTCACTTTGGTCAGATTTACTAAATTGCTGCTGGCCCCTTGGTTCCAAGTCCCGTGAGACTCATGATCACATTTCACTATCTTGTAGCTTTCAGTTTCAGTCCTTGTTATATATAGCCTTGGCATGGACCGCGTATAATGAACCACTCCCAGCAATCTCAATTACTCTGTGTTTATTGCTGCAGAAACATGTTTACCACAGTGTTGCCTAATAACAGCCGTCTCTTCTTGTTCAACTGTTCCAGGTTTCAGACATCATGTCACAATACTTGATGTTGATATTTCAGTGAACTTTATGTTTTATAATACTTGTGTCTCCATTTTGGTGGTAATTTATATGACAGGGTTTCAGATGTAGAAAGAAGTACAGAATGTCTGAAATGTCAGCTTGCTTGTTTATGTTACTTGTTTTAATTCTTGTCCAAGCATGTTCAGACACATTTGTAGGAAGAAGTTTATGTTGACACAAATGTTCGTAGGATTTCCAGGCTGATGAGGCAATTTCAGTTTGAATTTGTTGTCTTTATTTGTTCCATACTAATGTACATCATGGATTCCTAACTTTTTGGGTACCCTGTAGAAAATGTGGTATCCTCCTGCATACAATACTTTTATCTGATGGTTTCACCTTCTAAATGAGCTTTGTTTTCTGCAGATACTCTGTTATTGAAGATGGTTCTCTGGTGATAAAGAAACTGAGAATGGAAGATTCCGGAATGTTTCAGTGCCTGGCTGCCAATGAGGCAGGTGAAGACTCTCACTACACTTGGCTCAAAGTTAAAAGTAAGAGATCAAATACACAACTCTTTCGAATGAACTAAATCACAGTTTTATCAGTTCATGAAATCGAGTATTAGTTCAAGTGAAGTGCCCATATAACCCTAAAAGAAAAAGGTTAGGAAGCTGATGGAAATAAATAAAGAAAATTATCACTGCAGCAATTTCTTCCTTTGTCAGAACCTGAAATCCAGGGTCTCCTTCATCCAGCTCAAGCCAATTTTTTATATTTTCTTGCATGGTTTCAGTCTCTCTAGCTGCCCTCAACGCAGTCTCTTGCTGTAATCCCTCTTGTTCCTAGATCCCACGTGTCTTTTATAGTATGTACTTAACTGTGAACAGAATTTTCCATTTTTCATATATTGATCAGGATTATCCGATATCCAGACTAAATGATAGTCTCAATTAATGAAGCAAAATATAGCCATAAAAAACCTTAGAAAACAAATAAATGGAAATATATAATAATATAGCTAGTGTTGATGAAAATAAATTAAAACATATCACTGCAGCGGTTTCTTTATCTGTCAGTAGCTGAAATCCAGTGTCTCATTCATTCAGCTCAGTTCCACCTTGGATATTTTTGTCATGGTCTGAGTCTCTCCAACTGCCCTTGCTTCTAGATCCCATGTGGCTTTTATAGTATACACTGAAATTCTGAACAGAATTTTTCTTTTTTCATATTTTGATCCTGATTATCTGAAATCCAGATTAACTGTAACTGGATTATCTAGGGTTTGCTGTACTTCTATTTATCCATGTTAATGAAGTGGGAAAGATGCACAAATAAAAAAAAAAAATGGATAACCCAGGTTTTGGGCATGGTGATTGTTGAGTATGGTTATTCGTAAATGTAAGCGTAGCATCTGATTTGTTAAATTATCTCAGAAACCATAGGACTGGTGGGAAAGTGTTCATTTACAACTTCTTTTGGAAACATATTCCTCTCTGATAAATATTTAGTAATTTATGGTCATAATTCACACAGAAATGCACATGGGTCTTCTTGTAAAGTGGCTGTTAAAATTGTTCAGTCTGAATGAAAATTGAAATGGTTCAACATTTCTTTTTAAAATTTTCCTGCATCAAATTTCATGAATACACAAATTGTTTCCTGCATGCAGACAAATGAATGAACAGACTCAGCAAACTTAATGCACATTATGGATAGGTAAGCTGCGATCTGAGCAAGCCATGCACGGATAATGGCAAGTACACTGTATATTTTTACAAGCAATGTTGTATAATAGACCACCTCTGTGGTCTAGTGGCCAGCGTTCCTGGCTACAGATCCAGAGGTCTGGGTTCGATTCCCGGCGCTACCAGATTTTTTCTGACAAGTAGTGGGTCTGGAATGGTGTCCACTCAGCCTTGTGATGATAACTGAGGAGCTAGTTCAAGGAAATAGCGGCTCCAGTCTAGAAAACCGAAATTAACAGTTGTGGGGATCAGTTGCGCTGACCATGTGACACCCTCTATCCACAAAAGATGGCACTAAACTTCGTCAACAAGCGGTGGTTGCTCAGTCGGTATAGTTCGCTTGTGGACTAAAATTACAGAGTTTATGTTGTATAACATTAATGTTGTATCTGATGATGGAAGGAAACGAGGGTATGTGGCTGTATGCATTGTAATATTTAAAACTGATAATATTGAAAGAAACATTCCATCACTTCTGAAAAATATTTCATTTACTAGAATATGTGTACCTAACAGCTATTTCTCTGTTCTTGTATTGTTTTAATTATATGATATACAACATTTTATTTGTAATTAGACTCCCTCTGCTGATTAGCAGGATGTTTCAGAATGTTGTTCTACATGTTTTACTTCTTTGGTATATGTATATCTACACATAATATGTAAATTTATACAACTCGTTTATGTTTCTCTTGGGTCATAACAGAGGGCCATAGGAGAGGTAGACGCACAGCCACACCTAAAATTGTCCGTGTGCGGCAATCAGATCTCCATTCTAGAACATTTGGGGCCTATGACAGCGGGAGTAAGACTTGATATTCTTTCAACATGTTTGGGTAGCTTAGTATTCACGGTTACCACACTGAAACAGCAGTTTGCTTAAGCTTGGTTGGTGTGAAGTTTGCCCTGCACGGTTGAATAGCCTTAGTGTAGCACCTACACGCAGGGAAAGCATGAACACTGGCACTGCACACCTCCCTTCTGACCACAAACCAGCTTTAGGAGACGGGTACTTGTTTCTTGCTGTAATTGTTATTGTCCTTGACTTAATATAATAAATAATACAGTAAATGTTATTAATATATTATGAGTATGTCCATATTTATGTTAAAATAGAAAATTGTCAAATTAACTTCATCTGACCAAACCTGTTAGAGGACATTTATGTAAAACTTTTTTTTTTTTTTAAATTTGCTTAATGGGGGCTGGAGTCCGACTGGGTCCACTCGGCATGGCGGCCACTGATTGGCCTATTGTAGCCTGGCCCAGGTGATTATGATGATGGAGAATTTGGTGGAATGAAGATTGGCAGGGGAAATCAAAGTACTTGGAGAAAACCCTCCCCAGCACCACTTTGTCTACCACAAATTCCACTTGACCAGACCCGGGATCGAACCCGGGCCGCCGCAGTGGGAAGCCAGTGACTAACCACTTGAGCTATGGTGCAGCCTAGGACATTTATGTATGTCTGAAAACCTAACATGTTTTAACTTAACCTAATCTAATGTAAGTTTAACATGTCAAAGGATGTATATATATATATATATATATATAGTGTGGAAATAATAATAAAATGAAATTACATGATTTGTCAGTGAAAATTCATAGTGGTCCAGGTTAAGAAACAGTTGACAGTTAGTAGAAGTGATGGAAGGCATGCAGAGGGGGGAGGTAGCTGCTAGGTAAACTGGTGTGGGAGAATCCATGTTCATTCTTTCCCTGATCCAACTTTAGGTATGACTATGTATGTTGTGTGATAGTTGAGTTGTCAGCTTGGAATCAGCCACTTGCACTGAGTGTGACAAATAGTTGGCTGTATTCCATTCTGAATATTCATTGCACATTGAATTTTTTAATATGCTGAATAATAACTGTTCTGAATGATATATTACCAGGTAAAGTAAAAAAGTAAAAGTAAAGCTATCCCTGTAACAGGCCGTGAAGGCCCATAGGGTTGTGAGACGTTGAGGATCCCACATTATCTAGACAATTGGCTCAAAGATGGTGGTAAGGTTGTCAGCCTTACGCGCCGGCCGTGCTTTACTCCCCAGGGAAATTATTTAATTAATTCCTGGTACTCATTTTTGTTAAGAGCCTGAGTAAACCCCAGGGCCTAGTGCAGCTGGAAGGATTAGGTCAACTGAAAAAAACCCAATGACCTCATCGGGACTCGAACCTGCAACTTTCTGGCTTGTAGCATAGCCCCTAAACCACTACGCTACCGCATACCAGGACTTAAATTAATTGATGGCTGTTAATTCAGTTAGTTTAGCTGACAGAATTGATGTAATTAAACCACAAGGTGCTGGCTCCTTGATCCATGTATGTTCAGATCACTGAAGTTTGTATGTATATCTATACTGAGGCAATGGCAAGAAGCCCTGTGGGTGGTGGGGATGACATTCATATGCTTCCCACTCTGAGCATAATGCTGTTTATGTTTCTAGCACACTCTGACCCATGTCAACCAGAACAAAGTACTTATTCATAGTGAAGGTTATTACTAGCAACATTATTGTGAACCAAAAGGGCAAGGTGACTAGAGGGAAATTTAAGGTTTGCTAAAGGGGGCAGAACAATAGCTCAAAGATGTGTAGGGTCTCTTTCATGGATTTTTATTTTTGTGGCCACTGTATGTATACTCATTTCTTCCTCTTAACCTTGTTTGTGGTTAAAATAATACAGGAAACAGCACTAATCATTTGATTCACCAATGGACAGTACAAAAAGTTAACAGAGTCATGAATCTTTGTCAGTGTTGAAAAAAAGGCAGATTATTCTTGCAGTACATCATTACAAAGTGATGAATGGGATACAGCCTTGTAGTATATTCTTTATTATTTTACATGCATGAAAATCACAGTAGGTTTGATAGAATGTTCTAGTCTAGGTAGATTGCAAATGTATTTCAGAATTTGTGGAACTTAGCAACAATGGTGGGTACTGCATCTTTTTGTAATGTACTAGTTAAGGATTCAGCAGGAAGTCTCATCATTTGTTATAGAAGTTTTCCTACTGTTAACCTGTTTACTCCCATATTTCTTTCCAGTCCAACATGTTATTGGCCAACATTTAGTGCCATCACCCATGAATGACATGCACAAATAATCAGTCTTAAATAGTTCCTTTTATATAATGTGCTACACTTCACATATCTACATCAAAACAGTATCAGCACACAGAGTAGTAGGTATGGTCCAGTGAAAGAAAAGTCTGCTTGCTTATACATGACTTACTGCATAACTTATGTTCATACAGCAAGTTACCTCTTGACAATTCATTGCCATTGTAACCCAAAATTGCACAATGATAATCATAAATGACACACCTACAACAGTTTTCTTATATATATATATATATATATATATGTTCAAGGACAGCACATTCTGTGGGAGGTGCTATACCTGAATCTTACAGTTTTTATACAGAAATATAATGAGTGTACTTTAGAAGATAGTATATGCAAAATTCTGTTGTGACATATCATTAAAACAGACTTCCGGCTGACCTACTTGTTACAAATAATAGAAAAGTAATTTAAAATATTTCAGGTATCTGTATCATTTTGAAGCATGAACTTTGTAAGAAATGTGGAATTTTAACCTCAGAAAAAATGAGAGCAGTGAGACTGTTTCTGTATGAGACACCATTCAGTAGTACCACATTTTCCTAAATTTTGGCACCACAGACCCCACTCTGATTATTATTTGTTTAAATAATTGATTTTTAATTCCAAAAGGGACACCCATTATAAACTCAAAGAAGGCCTTTTTAAAGGGCAGAAATACATAAAACTGCCATCTGTTGATGGCAAAATGGAACACTAGCACAATATAAACACAAATAACAGAACATCTCTGAGAGTGGTTCTGCTCTTTGAACATACCAGCCAGTGTTGTCTTGAATATGATGATATTTTATAATGGGTTAACGATTTTTCTCTATTATGTTCCATTTAGGAAACGTACAGTTTCCACAGTTACCATCTGTTTTAGCTCATGAGAATTCCCTGTGGTTGTGAGTGACTTTGAATTGTGATCTGTGGACTAATTTTGGTAAAAGAAAAGAGTTCGTTAATAATTGATTTATCCCTGTGTTACATTTAATTTTGACATTTTGGTTCCAGCATTTTCCATATTACTTTTCGACTGTTCTTACTGGAAGAAACATGCATACTGTTACAAAAATTGTCTATAATCTGACATATTTTCTTAATTTTCGATAAATCTGTATCATTTTCTCTTGACAGTTCCAACATTCTGTGCCTTTTCCTGCACTTCTCAATCTTAAATTTTTGACATTTGAAATACAGTAGCTAAACGTGTTATGAAGTATAGATAAGGAAAAGAGATCACTTGGAAGATCTAGGCATAGATGGGAGGATAATACTAAGATAGATCTTGAAGAAATAGAATGGGAGGATGTGGATTGGATTCATCTGCCTCACAGTAGGGACCAGTGGTGGGCTATTGCATACACAGTAATGTACCTTCAGGTTGAATGAAATGGTGGGAATTCTTACCTGGTTGAGAGCTGTTAGCTTCTTAAGAAGGCTGTGTGAAGTTAGTTAGTTGGTTGGTTGGTTGGTTGGTTGGTTAGTTATAAATAAACTACAGCTGGCGCTGGGGTGGGTTTTCTTCTAGTATTTCGGTTTCCCCTGCCAATCTTCATTCCACCAATTGCTCCACGATCACCCTCACCTATCAGCTGGGGCTGGTACATTAGGCCAGAAGTGACTGCAGTACAAGGGACTTAGTCGCACCCCACTAGCAATAAAAAAAACTACAGCTGCTTTTAGGATCGGCTGGTAATTGTATGAACCATTCTCATTTCATTTTGTAATATTATGAAATTACTTACTAAGGTCTTTTACAGTGATAGTTCAAATTTAGAGATGTTTATTGTTGTATTTGTTATGAAGCAATGTATTTTTACAGCTGCTGTTCCAGTAATGGAGACACCACCCCAAAATGTAACGGTTCTGGATGGAAAGGATGCAACCATTACTTGCCGGGCTGCTGGAGCACCCACTCCCAATGTCACTTGGATATATCAGGGTATGTGTGTTTGCACAAATTATTAAAAATTAAAATGAACTAAAGTTCTTATTTGAATAAACAATTAAAATTATCATAAAGAAATATGAATTTGTTTATTGTTATTACATGAAAATAACCCCATTATTTAATGTCTATTTACAGTTAAACTTGTGAGATTTGAATTTCTTACAGCAATTAGCATGATGACTAGCGTCTTCTGGGATTTACTCCATATACAGTAAACTTCTGCTTATCTTGTATATGAGCATCTGTAATTATCATGCACCTGGCACAAATTTCAGAAAAGAAAATTAACAAGTTTATGAAGTTAATTCATTTACAAATTTGTGATGTGCATATCCTCACCCATCATGCAGTGCTTCTGCCAGCCATCACAAGCAGCACTGCCCCTTGCCCACCCTCACACAGATGCCAGTAGAGACTGGTTGAATTTGTGATCACTTTACATTACAGCTAAAATCTTTCACCTTCCAATACAGTATATCACATAGGAAGACTCCAGCACAAGAACTGGTGTGAAAATATATCTTGACTTTGTACTGGGTTTCTGTAAGGGTTTTATATTTTTTCCCCCATTCAGCCCCTGCACCCAGTTCCCCATAAGTGCCTGAGAGCCGAGAGTTTACTGTAGTTTGGTAGAAAGTTACCAGACTTCCAGAGGAACTTGCTTCCTCAATCTTCAGGATGAAGGAATGAGCCAGGCAGGGAGATGGTACAGATATAGGGAAGCAGGATAAAGAAACGACCTTGAGCCAGGTCAGGGGGATACATGGCAGGCTCCTTGTAAGGACCCATCTATAGGCCTTGGTCTTTTCCATTTCTCCTCTATACATTCATTTGTAGAGGCAGCAGATTCCTCCAAAACATTGGTACCTGGGGACCAAACTATGAGGTGTCACATCTTAGGAGGCCAAATTCTTAAAATCTTCTTTTTTCAAGCTGTAAGGCAAGAGTGTATTTCCAGCGTCTTACGGAAATCTTGGGGTTCCATAAAATGCTGGAAATCTCTGGAGTGCTTGAGCAACTGTTGGCTTCTCAAGAGGCACTTATCTCCATGGAGTTAGTTATTTATTTCACTGTGAGTGTATTTTGCAGTCTACATATATGAATAACCTATAATTCACTATACTTCATGGTAACAGCTCCCATAACTTCATAGCATCATCAGCAATACAGATTTTATGTAATGTTGTCATTCTTTCATGTGTTTTGTCATGATATGAAAACACTTATACTAACATTAGAGGCTTTATGTGTTGCCTTAGTGTTTGATTTAGGGGTTTCATTTCATAAGCACTGACAAGACAGTGACTGATAGGTCCTTCTCATATGGGCATGCAAATTTGAAATTTATGTTGCTCTGCTGAGTGATGCACCCTTCCTCAGTTGCATTGCTTTTCTGCAGGTCTCCTACTATGGGAACTTTGTCAATCCTACACAGTCTACTCAGTTTCAACAAGGCAATAGATTATCCAGTTTGTGAGACATGAGATTCTCACAACAGTGAATGTTAAGGTCACAGTTTTGTTGGATGTGGCACCAGTTTAGTCTGGCAGATATGTACCAGTGTTTCAGAGGAGCCTTGCTGTAGTCACATCTTCCATTCAAAAGAATGAATAGTATATTTCTCCAGAATGGTGGTACATATCTACCAGTCAACACTGCATCATATCCTACAATATATCTGAATATTAATAATATAAATAAAATGTAAAGCTGTCCTTGTAACAGGCTGTGGAGGCCCATAGGGTTGTGAGATGTCAAGGCTACCACATTTTTAAACAATTGGCTCATGGCGCTGAGGTTGTCAGCCTTACACGCCAGCTGCCATTTACCCCCAGGAAGATTCCTGGTACTCATTTCTGTTACATGCTGACTCAACCCCAGGGCCATAGTGTGGCTGAAAGGATTAGGTCAATTGACACATCCAGTGACTTTACCAGGAATTGAACCCGTGACCTTAATAATGGGAAAATAACCAAAAAATATCAGGAGTAAGACACATCAGATGAACTAGATAGTAAGAGAGAATACATCTTAATATCCAGTGTATCTGATGTGTCTTACTATGGACATTTTTTGGCATTCTTCCATGACACATGTCCTGTTGTTATTATTTTTGAACCTACTTTTGGACATTTGGTATGTCTGTGTCTGTGGTATCAACACATCATTCCTTTTCACCTTGTAATCATCTGGATTATGAGGCTGTGTAGTCTGGTAGGTGGGTAATAATATTTTAGGGGATGATATTGCCTCCAGCTTAATGGTACATTTTAGACTTGAAGATGGGGGCAGTATGTTTCTCCAAAACATTCATACCCACCTACTGGACTCAGTGGTATCGTAAGCCACAAGTCCAAAACATGAAATGCCTCATATTTCCAAAGAGCAACATAAACATTTCAAACTTATATGCTCAGAGCATGGGGAAATACTGCCAGCTCCTAGATGCATTAATTGAAGCATAGTGTAGTTTTGATATTCTTGCCCATAGGCTTTACTGGCTGCATTGGTTATGTAACTTGAACTTTTAGTGTTTAGCTTGGTTATATGTTGGAGCTGTTCCATTTCCTTCATGCTTATGTGGCTCCTTCCAATTGGAAATCATACCCACACCTCAGCCTTTACTCTCACTGCAGGACATATACGTTGGACCACTTCCTCCTTCCAACTGGTTCACCATGAAGATAGCAACTGCAATACAGACATTTAAGTTGCAACAGCTTTAGCATATTATGTGGTCAAACCCTGAAAGCCAATAACCATTTCCATGCTGACTTTTTCTTCCTGTGCTTCATTCAGAATAAAGAAGTGTCAGAAGACATATGCTCATCTTTAACTGAACTTTACCTGATGTAACCTAATCTAACCTGACATGAAAGGGCATATGTGTACATCTACAACCTAATAAGGAAATCAGATTTAATGTCACTTAACCGAGCTTAGCCAAACGATATTTTAACAAACATTTTAGAAAAGCATATTTACTCCTGCAGCTGAACATATCCTGCCCTAATTTAATCTGCTGTAACAACCTCATTTAGTGCAACCTAACCAAAAAGAATATGTGAAAGGAGATGTGCATGCCCATAACCAAACATAACTTAACCAGATCTAACCTAACATGTCAAAGAGCATATATACAGGGTGTCCCAGGAGGAATGGACCAAACTTCGGGAGGGTGTTCCTTATGTTAAAGTATGCCGATATAACCCAAAACACCTATGTCCAAAGTTGAACGGTTACGGAGATAATGGCCAGAGAAGTGTCAAACTTTGACCGGTGTTACACACTTGTTGATTACAAAATACATATTAAAACTGGCAGGAATATGTGGATTCTGTAATGTTAATAATGTACGTAACAT
>NW_019723324.1:233995-238720 GCF_002891405.2 Cryptotermes secundus | reverse complement strand
GTACATCCTGCCTTTCAGAGTGCACAGAAACACTTGCAAGAGAACCAGTATCACGCAATGTCTGGTGAATTCGCGTAAATACACTTCGAGATGGAATCCTTCGATCGGGAAAACGCCTTTGGTATTCTTCAACAGCAGCACGTGCATTGCGACCGCAAAATCCACACACAAAATGCATATCACAATAGTCCACATGTGAAAACACAAGAAGCATTTCAGCAACTCATCACACAACTAATTTACCACCCATTCACGACCCCGCCGCAACGTAATCTGTAGGCTCTGGTAGGTAGCGAATGAGCTTACAGCTAGTGACTCACAGCACTCAAGGACAAACAGATAGGGGTCTCAGCTGATAGCTATAGTGCGTGGACCTGCAAGAAGACCACACTTTTCTCGAGCCATTATCTCCGTAACTGTTCAACTTTGGACATAGGTGTTTTGGGTTATATTGGCAAACTTTAACATAAGGAACGCCCTCCTGAAGTTTGGTCCATTCCTCCTGGGACACTCTGTATATGTAATGTAATGCAATGTAATGTGACATTAGTGGATGTATACATATGTCCATAGCATGGAAAGGGTTAAGCCATATTACACTTAAATGCAGCATCGGTGCAGACAAAAATAGTTGCAGCTATCTTCCTTGTCATTTCTCAAAGAACATGCACTTTGTATGCTTGGTTCACTTACTAGAGCTAGTTTGCTTACCTGTATGTGTAGCAGTGTACTGTGTGTCTAAATTGTCTTTGAGGTTGTGTTGTCAACAGATAGTAACGTAGATCATTATGCCATCATTACAAAGTTACTAGACTGGATTTTCAGCATACGATGGGAACTGAAATAACCATACCAGAGGTTCTGTTGAACACAAAGGACTTTTCTTCCATGAGGCTGCCCACCCAAGTCATGATGTACCCTCAGATATGTTTTAGACAGAGAATAGGTTTTCTGAGGAGACAGACAATGGATTTTTTTCAGACAACAAAGCAGTGGAACCATCAGGGCGAGTGCAGGTGCTGGATCCAGGTGATCTTCTAGTTGCTGCGGTGAAGGAAGGTGATGCTGGTCACTACACTTGTATTCGTGCTAATGAGGCGGGCGAGGTGCATGCCTCAGCCTACTTGACTGTCTTAGGTGAGGGAAAGGCATGGAATGTGCAGTTGACATCTTATTGTAATGTGACCATCACAGTGTGTGCAGGCATGGACTTCCCTGACAGAGAAGTTTATTGTTCCTTTTGTGTAAACTTGTCTTGGTTTTACAAGAAGACATATTATTGTACTGTATTCCGTGTGGTTTAACATAGTGATTAGGCTACAGCCTTGACAACCCTAGGGGTGGAAATTGATTCCTGGCATGGGCTGTGTTCCAGGGAGGAAGGTCACTAGGGCATGAAGATAATTGTCCACATCATCATTGTCATCATCATCATATATTCACATTCTGTTGATCCAAACTTGGTTACAGAACTCATGGATATGGAAATCATAAGAGTTTTAAACAGACAGACAGAGATTGGGGAGGGCGGGAGAGGGGGGTTATGAGTGAATGGAGCTACACCTCCACTCCACATATCTGTACGTGGCATCATGCTTAACTAAGCACAGAGACAATTTTAGTTTGTCCTCTAAGAAATATTCTGAAGTTCAGGTTGAAATCTGAGTTGAATGACAATTTTTAGATTATTTTTATTGGTATATATCATTCTTCAACAAAAATTAAAGTTACACTACTAAAATTAAAGATAATATTTAGAAGTTGTTTCTCAGTTTTCAGTTATAATTTATTGGATCTAAAGATTCGTGACAATGTTATAATAAGATTATGATTAACTTCTGTTGTGTTATCCACAGTTCTCTTTTTGTTTAAAACAGCGTTCTGGAGACTGGACTCTACAGCTGCCTTCTCAATTGGGCCACATTGATAGATCTATTCTCGATCTCTGTGCTGCTTTTTACCCTGGGATGCAGACAGAATCAGTCTCTGAAGCACTGTTTTAAAAAATAAGATGATGGATAATGCCTAAGAGTCAATCAGTGTGTTATAGTTTATTTGTGATGCAGATCTAATATGAAGCAATTATTCAGGAATTTCTTTAATCTTCACTCCAAAACAAAGGAAGTAATAATTTCATAAGTCAGGAGTTACCAAACCTCATGATATTATAGCCCCCTAAAATAATACATAAATTTACTGGGAACCCAGCTCCCCCATCTATGATCTGTTCCGGTCAGCAAAAAGTGCAGTTTTTCAAATTGTTGCAGGTCCCTATCAGGCTGTACAGTGACATCAAGAACCTAAATAGCTTTACAGCTTTCTTATGCCTACAGTGAGCTATAAAATGTTCCTGTACAGTCACAAGAAGATAGAGTTATTTCTCTGTACAGTTCCAAAACTGTTGATAAGAAAGAGATATTACGTAGTGTTTCTAATTTCAGTATTTATTGTTCATGTGACACAGTTGGTACAGTTTACCTAGTATAATACATTTTCGAAAATTCCACCGTCAACATCAATGTCAGTCCACTTTACAACTTGTGTGAGGACATGGCGTGTTGCCCGTCTGTACAGTGTACATTGAATAGCTCTGTCTCGGAAACTGTTCAGAATAGGATGCATGTATGTATATCATTTTTTGCTATGAATGACTGATTCTGTGACCTCCGAGAATATTGACCTCTCCTCCTGGGACACTGCATAAGAGTGGCTCAGAGGAGGGGATACCTATGGCGTGTGTAGTCAGAGATGGAAACTGTTTGTTTCAAAGGTTCCACCCATTTGTCGTAAATAAGACTAACATGTGCCAGTATTGACACAGGGGAAGGTGCGTATGGGGGGAAAATGGAGTACATGTCAGTAATGTCAAAGTAATAACTCTGTGAAATTTATGGACTGTCTGTTAATGTTTATTTTGTATGTGAGGGCCAGATCTGTTAATCACTGAGAGGTACACTTATAACATTATGACTGAAATAAATTGAAGAGGAAGACAGGTAGGGTATTTTCGATGACATTTTTCCTCAAACCTTGATAGCTGTATCATTTGGTGCATGTTGTTATTCTGTAAAATGTAGTAATCTTGGTGTAGAGGTCAGAGTTTCACAAGTGACTGAGGTTCTGTATTTTTCATGAACTCTGGCTTTTACAGTTTCCCATTATTATTTCAATGGGCTTCATGCTACTTGTATCATGAATCAGAATTATAACAGTAACAGGCTACAGTCTCAAATAAATGATGTGGGAATAAATATAATTTATTGTTCTGGATTACTGGATTTTTGGGCTTTGTCAATCGTCCAGTATTCTAAAGACCATAGAAGAACAGAACGTTTCAGAAACAGGACCTGTTACTGTCCTCAGGGGAGGGGTGTAGGAGACACCCACTCTGTTGGGTCCATAAGAAATCACTAGACCCTGGCTTAGTTCAGCTCTTTCTGAGGGACCTAACAGAATGGGTATCTCTGGCCCCCCCTCACTTGAGGACAGAGACAATCCAGTTTCTGAAATGTTGCGTTATTTTTTTGTTCTTTAGAATAGAGGACGATTGACAAAGTCCAAAAACTTAGTAATCCTGAGTGTCATACACCATTGTTAGAATACTTTAGAATCTTTTTTGTGTACTGTACAGATGATATTTGTTTAGTCTATGGTTTTGAGTGGCTAGGATGATTTATAACTCCATACTGTCTTGTGATATTTGGGGTTCTCATGGAGGTGAAAGTGAAGATGTCTGTTCTCTGGGATGTTACACTGTGCACTTTTCTCATGGAGGTGAAAGTGAAGATGTCTGTTCTCTGGGATGTTACACTGTGCACTTTTGTAGATATGAACCAGAAAAATTCCTGAGAAAACTGCTGCCTCCATCTTCAGAGTAGAAGAGCAGTATTGATACATGTAGAGGAATTGGGTGTGTTTGTGTGTCTTACATTTTCATCTTTGATCATAAATTAATTTGTCTCACTGTTTCTATAAGCAAAGCTTTACACTTGCTGCTTACTTTGCTTTTAATCTTACAACTAACAGTCACCATATTAAGTATTTGCTGTATTTGTGTGTTGCATGCCACTCCTATATGCATCTTGTGCATATAAATTAGATCAATACACGTGTGTGCATGTATATAAATCATGGAGTGCTAGAACATCTGTATCATGTTGATATAGATGTGCTGTACCTACTATGGGAACAAGGGTTTGTCATGGTCAGTCAGTGTCTTAGACCATTACAGTGTCTTTAGAAAGTTGCTTGATTCTGTTTTGAACATACTTTTGGTATTCATAAACTGGTGGGAAATTCAAACATTCTTACACAGGGCTTGTCTTCCATAATGTTGCTTACGCAAGGTATGACCTACCCTGGTTCACATAGTAGATGTACAGTCAACTCTCGATTATCCAGGATAATGGTGGGAATGGAAATCACGATTAATCGAAAACCCGGTTAAGACAAATGTTATTAAAAGTAGTACTGTAATACTGTACCTTCATAATACTATAGGTCTACCTGTATTTAACCTTTAAACGACTAAAGACAACGTATGTCGTCGTTAAAAGAATGTCCCCGGTACGAATGACGACATATGATGTCGCAGAGTCCGCGCGTGGCAACGTTATATAAAATTAAATTTTAAAGTAGAAAATTATGTCCTACTTACATAATTTTTGGCCACCATCTGCATGGAGTGTCTGTCTTCCCGCCTGCGTCATCTGCCGGAATGTTGCC
>NW_019723324.1:229200-231988 GCF_002891405.2 Cryptotermes secundus | reverse complement strand
ACTACGCTGAATTTGTATCATTCACATTCCACAAGAATTACGTCATGGTACGATCACACTTTGAAATTACGCTGTACTGAACGCTTCCAGCCACGAAGCTATTACGGTGTGTGTTGATACAGCAACACGATTTCATAAAACAAAAAGAAGGCTTCAACTCTACAAGTACAGTACACGTATTGTTCAGAAGAACTCTATATGCAACAACACGTGACTTTATATCACTCTTCCACTGTCCATATTCTAGTAGTGGCCAAAGATAAGCTCTAGACTCAACATCCGGTGTTACCGAGAGTTGCACAAGTGTCGTCATCAGCAACATCCAAACAGGGGTGTCCAGAACGTATGAATTCTTGCACAGAAACAAGAAACTGCGAAAATTCTACTTTGGTGTCAGTGCAAAAATTTTAACATGTTTTATACAATCTGTAAATTACAATATCAGATTCTATATTCTTTCGAGAAAAAAACAGCGTTTATTTCGTTCGATTATCACAGAAATAGCAGAAATAGGAGCAAAATTAGGAAGTGACTACAATTTTAACGAATCTCAAATAGCGGCCCTTTAAAGAAATCCGTACCGCTAACACAACCTAAGTTTAAAGGGCCGTCGGATAAAGGTTAAATTTACTCGACCTCATTTTTATGTCATCTCCTGGCCTATTTAATACTTTTTTTACATTATACTGAAGTGTGAATTAGTTATTTCAATCACAGTGTTCAACAACATCCAACACTTTTTACGAATATTCACACTTAACACTTAAAAAAAATTAATATTGTCGTTTGCTTTTTTGCGGCATTTTCCTTTTTACAGATATCCGTACGAAGCCTACGTAATATTAGCTTGTCACTTAATAAACTGTTCTCTTCACTCTCAAGGTAGTCTAGTAAGGATTCCATATGATTAACCCCTCAAGCATGTGCGACACACCATATGCGTCCGCTCAGTTACATGCATCTAGCGTGCATTAATGCGGGGTATTTAAATCCCTCCCGGTGCATTATTTTTGCAAGCATTGAAGGTTTTGTGGAGACATTTACCTAAATATTTTTAAATAACGAAATCGCTATTTGAAAAATTCCAAAAAATTATATTATATTTACAATTGTTTACAGTTCATTATTATAAATATCTATTTACATTTTGTCAAGTTATTTCTTTTTCCCAGCTCTCCATATCCAGTGTGTAGTGGTTGACCTTGGTGTGGTATTGCTCAAAACGGGTCCAGGCAGAGAGGCGGTGTCCCTGGGCAGTTTTTACACCTGTATCTGGTTTATTTTCTCTTTCCGTTTTGTGTAAACACCACACACTTTCTTCTTCCAACTTTATAAATTTCGGTTTTGGGATTTTCTTGAATGAAATGCTGACCCGTCAGTCTCGTACATTCCGTGTTGTTATCTGAAGGGCTCTCTTTGCGCTTTTCTAAATTCTGTCCATGGGACTTTTCTATGATCTTATTCACTAAGTTTATTCTGAATAACAGATGATCTTTCTTGTTACCAGCCTTGCGGTACAGAATGTAATCATTCAACACTGCCGTATTTACTAAGTGGTTGAATAATTTCTTGTACCACACTTTTTGCCTTTTCCTTTCCAGCAAGAATGTTTCCAGCAGCTGATCTTTCAAGTTCTTCAGTTCCTCCCATATATTTATTATACTCTATTACACACATAGGTTTATTTACAAATTCTAACCCACCCTTTCGACTTACGGGTTGCATTTCGTCTGAATGTTTAGTAGTCAGCACTGAGACATCACGCTTATCCTTCCACTTCAACGCCACCAATTTCCCACACTTTGCACTAATCACTTCTCCTTTCTTCAGTTCCTTTTTTAGATCCATTGGCATAACTTTGCGTGTGATACTCACTGTTCCAACAGCATCTGTTGTCCTCTGAACTAATCTCTAGAAAAGATCGGGACTGCTATAAAAATTGTCCATTTAACACATCTGCCCGAGTCTAATGGTTTCTCGCACAAATTTAGAACAACTTTTGTTGAGAAAGGATCTGTCTTTGGTGATTTCACAGCCTAATTTTATCCCTGATCCACTGTAAATTATAAAATTCCACAAATATCCTGCGGAATCACAAAGTTCAAAAATTTTAATCCCAAACCGGGAAGCTTTCATAGGAATATACTGTTTCCATGAAAGTCTATCTTTTCACAGTAACAAAGATTCATCAACACTTACTTCTTTGCCCCGTATGTACACTTTCTGGAAATTATTTTTCAAATATTCTCTTACCGGAAGAGTTTTGTACGATTTAGGATCTCTTTTTGCAATTTCCTTATTGGTGTTACCTACAAAATGTAGAAATCTGGTCAGCAACGAAAACCTTTCTTCACTCATTACATTGGGAAAAAATGGTGTTTCTAACATATGTTTCCTACTAAAATACATCCTTAGGTTTGGTTTCTGAATTATTCCCATCAGCATAAGGAAACCTAGGAATATCCTAATTTCATTCGAAGTTGTGGGAACCCACTTTTGAAAGCGCTATTTTATTAGCATCAGGTGCAAGAAACTGTCCCGCCAGATAAGTTACATGAGCAAATGCCATGGGGCTCCGATAAGAGGGTGCCGCAAAGCAGAAAAGGTATAACAGATTCATAAATGTTGACACAGGCGTCAGGCAACTTCGACACCTAGGTTCGTAACATCGTAAATCAGACACAGCTTCTTTGTCGCCAGTAAGCCAAGCCAGTAAAAAGAAATACACACACAGATAACAAGCACTCAATGAAAGTTAGCTAACAAATTATCTCTCTGTAAGCAAGTC
>NW_019723324.1:197221-228960 GCF_002891405.2 Cryptotermes secundus | reverse complement strand
TGCACTTGAAGATCGATACAAAGAGACCAACTGGGGCAGTGTATCTGTCCTTGAAACTTTCCACAAATCCTTGCATTCTTTCACCCCTACCCTAGAACATTGTGTTAGCATAATGGGACCAAAGAATGCAGAGCTTGGTTCACACTAGTGCGAAAATAGTGTTACAACTCACCATGTGAAACAAAAGTGAATGAATATTAAACAACATATAAGCCTCAAAAAAGCCTCAGTAGCCCTGGTTAAGCCGCAAACTGGTTAATCCGCCCCCGGATAATTGAGAGTTGACTGTACTTTATTTTCTGTACTGGTGTTTGAGGTTCTTGCAGTGGTGAATACAGTGTTAATGCCCATTTAATGTTCCTCAATTTAATGTTTTCCCTTATTTAACAATGGATTTCAAGGATCCCACATAAATAATCACTCTGTTATATCTCTTTTGTATAAGAATTTCCTCTGTTTAATGTTGAAATCCACTGATCCCCAAAGAAACCTTAAATTTGGCGTTCTATGTATTCAGGCTGTGGTTTTCTGGGCGTGTGGCACCATTTAGGTTGGTAGAGACTGCGTGTTTAGATCTGGTCTCTGTGTTTCATGCGAGGAGAATTATGGCAAGAAGTAGCAGCTGCACCCTATACAAGGTTCTATCAGTAAGTTCCTGGGCTAAGTCAAAAAAGAAATTCTGGTTTAATTTACTCAATTTTTGCTGCCATCTTCTTCAAAATAGTCTCATTGGGAACGTATACAACCATATTATAATTTTTTCCATGCTTCAAAGGCACCATGGTAGTCGTTTTCCTTAGTGGTGTCAAGTACCTTGGATGTCAGACAGTGTTTCAAAATGTCATTGCTTCAGTTTCATTTTCAATTTGGGATTCAAAACAAAATCACAGGGAGAAAGCAGTCTTCTGGGATTTGGCACCGTGTATATGTGGTGTTAACTGACATTTCGGAGGAACGTCAGTTAACACCACATATACGCGGTGCCAAATCCCAGAAGACTGCTTTCTTCATAGTCACCGCCGTGAAAGCCTCAAATCTTACAAAATCACAGGGGCTAAGTCTGGCAAGTAGGGAGGATGGGGAATGATAACAGTCTTGTTGTTAGTCACAAACTCTGGGGGTTTCATGAATGTGTGGGTGGGCACGTCACGATGAAAGAGCCAGTTGTGGTTGCGCCGAAGTTCCAGTCTTTTTCAGCGCGCATTTTCTCTCAAGTGTCTGAAAACATCACAGTAAACATAAAATTCCTATATAAAAAGAAGCAGCAATTAAATACACAACTGTACCATGCCCACATACACAATGAAAACATATGGCAACAGACATGGGATAACCCTGAAAAATCCATAAATCATAAATTACAACAAGAAATAAAGAAAGTGTACCACAAATAACAAGAAAATTTGACACACATGATTAAAACCCAAAATACAGATAAAACAAACAGTAACACCAAATATACTAGAGTGGAAAACTGCACAAACATACAATTCACACACGAAGAAATACAATTATTAAACAAAGGTTTGAAATACAATTTACACCAAAAGAATAAGAAATGGATCAAAACATTAGCCCTTGAAACTGAAACAGCAATAAGTAAACTTCATATAACAGAACAAAATTACTATAGGCATGCCATGGCGAAAAAGATAAAAGGTATTAATAGGAATAATAACACAAACAGCAAAAAAAATAAAGATGAATGGAAACAAATAATGAACATAAAAAACAAAATTTCTAAGAATAAACTGATACTAACTAAAGCCGACAAAGGAAAAACACTAGTGATATTGACACAAGATGAGTACAAACACAAAGTGAAAAGCTTCATACAAGATAACCAGTTTCAAAAGATAAAAAACGATCCAATCCAACAATACCAGAAAATCGTAAAACAATTATTAAAACATTGTAATAACATCATACAAAAAGAACACAGATGGAGATACACAAATATGAATCCCATAGCCCCGAATCTACATGCTACAATAAAACTACATAAACAAAGCACACCTATTAGACCTATAATCAATTGGAAAAATGCCCCTGCTTACGAATAGGCAAAACAACTAGCAAAAACATTAAACAGTTACTTACAATTACCAAATACATATAATGTTTGTAATTCCATGTAGCTAATGACAGACATAAGACATCGTGCTAAACAAGGATATGAAACTTTGCTCATTTGATATAGAGAATATGTATACAAACATACCGAAAATGGGTATTAAAAACATAATAAATAAAACACTAGAAAATCTAGGAACTGAGATGAATGTACAAAAAGAAATCATAAAAATGTTAAGTATAATAACTGAACAAAATTATTTCCAATTTGACCAAGAATATTACAAACAAATAGACAGACTACCAATGGGAGCACCAACATCATCAATACTGGCAGAAACATACATACAACATATGGAGCACACACAGATATATTCCATCCTAATAAAACATCAAATAATTGCATATTTTAGATACATTGATGACATATTGATAATATATGATCAAAATAAAACAAATATTGGTGACACACTTAATGAGTTCAACAAAACACAACCAACTATAAATTTAACCATGGAGAAAGAAGATCATCAGTCTATCAGGTTCCTAGATCTAGTAATACATCAAAATGACAAAAACCTTGAATTTGTAATATATCGAAAACCTACGCAAACTGGCATTATAATACCAAACAGTTCATGCCACCCACACGAACACAAACGATCAGGCATAAACTATTTACTAAATCGATTGTATACATACCCAATAACAAGAAAGGCAAAAGACAAAGAAATGAACACAATTCAAATTCACACAATAATGAATATGATGTAAAATTAACTAGCAATAACCCCCTCCCCCAGAAGAAACAAAAACAAAACACACAAGAAAACTCACAGCAACAAGAAACGGTAGCCTTTATGTATAGTGGAAAGGAAGTAAGAATAATCACAAAACTTTTTTGAGATACGGAAATAAACGTGGCTTTCTGTACGCGAAACACAATACAAAATATACTAAAGCCACAGTCACAAATAGATAAGTATAATAGAGGTGGAGTCCTTCAAATGAAATGTTTAGATTGCCAATTGAAATATGTTGGACAAACAGGGAGAACATTCAAAACCAGATGTAAAGAACACATTCACGACATAAAAAATAACAATAGTAACTCAGGATATTCAATTCATATATTGAATACCGGACACAGGTACGGCACAATAACAGACACCATGGAAACCATAACAATGGAGAAAAAACGAAAACATCTAAATACACTTGAGAAATACCATATTTACCAAATTAGTAAAAAAGATTTACATATGACTGACACAAACATTGACGCACACAACACTATATTTGAAATACTATACAAAATTACACAACATAACACTATCCCCCCACCCCTCCCCCATTTCACCCCACTCCTCACAACCAGGGCACATAAATACAGGAACAAACATACCACATCGGCACTAGTAAAGACAACACCACACATTGAGGAGGAAGTGCACACAAACCAGGAGCATGTGAGTAAAAAAAGTAAACAAACATAACATAATAACAACAACAACAACAACAAATAGAAAACAACATTAATATAGGAATTTATAAATTACAGATGACAGTCAAAAACTGAAAGTAGACCATGAACATGAGGGACAAGCTGCCAAGAAAAACACCTTGATACATTTACGAAAATGACAACACCCTGGGTGAGGTGAAATAATATGCAACAGAAATTTTAAATGATTTTATCTCGTTTTACTTAAAAAGTCTACAGTGTGTGATTTTAACATGAATTAAAACAGTGTAGCAGTTTTTAACACAGTTTTAGTAAAATACCTGTAACATAAAAACACCTGAAGATGGCCATTTGAGGCCGAAACATGTAATGTTGAAGTGTAGAATGTAAAAGTGTTGCAATTTTGATGGAAGATATACAATGGATGCTAATCACAGTAAAATTCAGAGTTTACTGTAGTGTTAGGAGGAACAAGGAATTTTTTCAACATTTTCTGTCGTTTTGCAGGTGCTTGGTCGCCCTGAACGTTTGTCACATGACTGGCCTTGAAACGTGAATACCATTCAAAAACTGATGTTTGACTTAAAGAATGTTCTCCAAAAGCCTCATGAAGGGTTTCAGTAGCAGATTTACCAAGCTTCACACAAAACTTGATGCAGACATGTTGCTCGATTTTGCCATCCATCACAGACAAAATGAAACACAAAGTCAAAAAAAGCACTCTTGTAGAAACAATGCATGTTCACAGTCTTCATGTGGAAGACTAATGCAATAGGCTTGTGGAAGTGCAACCTTGGCCTCCCCTCTCATTTTCTTTCACCAAGGCAGTTACAACAGTCTGGGAACTTTCAGATGCCACCTCGTAAACACTGTACGAGGGGCGTTCAAGTTCTGAGGTCTCCAATTTTTTTTTCTCAGGACTGGGAGCAGATAGGCACATGCGGTTTAGTTTAATATACATGTGTACTCTTTGTGAATGCGTGACAGAGATGACAGCACTGTACGGCACACAAAACTCTAGTGGCGGCCGCGAGCGTGAGAAGTGTTTTTGATACTTAAAATGGCGACGTTTTCGTTACAAGAACAGCGAGTAATCATTCGTTTTCTCCACTTGTGTGGTGCCAGGTGATGTTGACACATGATGAAGGCATGAATGGGACTTTCTTTTCATCAATTGTGACAATGGATGAGATGTGGATGCCGTTTTTCAATCCTGAAACAAAACGCCAGTCAGCTCAATGGAAGCACAGAGACTCACCGCCACCAAACAATTTCGGGTAAGCGCCAGTGCTGGAAAAATGATGGTGGCCATGTTTTGGGAGAGCGATGGCGTAATCCTTACTCATTGCATTCCAAAGGGCACTATGGTGACAGGTGCATCCTACCAAGATGTTTTGAAGAACAAACTCCATCCAGCACTGCGAGAAAAACGGCCGGAAAAGGCTGCACGTGTGCTCTTTCACCAGGACAATGCACCAGCGCATCGGGCATATGTGATGCAGCAGTTTCTTCGTGAAAACAACCTTGAAGTGGTTTCTCATGCTCCCTACTCACCTGACCTGGCTCCTAGCGATTTTTGGCTTTTCCCAACGATGAAAGACACTCTCCGTGGTCGCACATTCACCAGTCATGCCGCTATTGCATCAGCGATTTTCCAGTGGTCAAAACACACTCCTACAGAAGCGTTCGCAGTGGCCATGGAATCATGGCGTTGATATTGTGAAAAATGTGTACGGCTGCAGGGAGATTAGGTTGAAAAGTGACAGAAGTTTCAAATTTTTTGTGTGATTATTGTGTGAGAAAAAATCGGAGACCTTAGAACTTGAACGCACTACGTACAATCCTTACATAAGGTAGTGCACTTGACTAAGTCCACTGCACCTTGTGTTGACAGTAACAGTGGTGGGTACTCTTCTGTCCTGACAGCAGAGATGGCAGGTTGTTTTGAAGTGTTGGTACCTGTCTTCTATGCTATATGATGTCACATCCCAGAAGAGTATAAGCTTAATATTTTGTATGTTGTTTGGACTGTGGTACATGACATACTGTTCTGTTTCTCTGACCACAGTGAGAACACAGATTATCCAGCCTCCAGTGGACACTCAGGTTTTGCTGGGTCACACAGCTACACTTCAGTGTAAAGTGTCAAGTGATCCAACTGTCCCATTTGACATTGCATGGTTCCACAATAATGAGTGAGTACAGAAGATTCAGTTACACAACAGTTGGGCTATGTATTCCTAACAGTGGCGTACATCTACTGCAGTCTGTTCTCTATAGTCTACTTTCCTAATTTTGGAACAATAAGAGAAGGCATATGAGATAACCTTGCTGTNATTATGAGTAGGTATAGTGATTAGGCTGTGGGCTGGAAGACTGAGAAATTAGGGTTGAGTGTCTGGTAGGGGCAAGAGATTTTCGTTTTTTCTTCATGGCATCCAGACGGTCTCGTGGGCCTGTCCTTCTTCACAGTGAGAACCAGAGATTGTTTTCCTGGGGTTAGAATGGACAGGGCATGAATTTGGCTACTCCCATCTAGTGCTCAGGTTAAGAATGGTGGAGCTATACCTCCACTTTGCCATATATCTGCAATCTATGGTGCTTAATTAATTAACTTTACCTTTTACTTTAGATGTAATGCACAACAAGAGTATAATTTTCCTGTTTCTTCCTGTCCGTTTCTTGTTTCTTACCATTGATATAGTGAGAACACATAAAGATATTATGAATTTTAATCTGTAATCTTGCCAATATGTACTGTTGCCACAGTTCTTAAAGCAATGTGTGTTGCAGGTGAGTTTTTGGATATAATTTGCATCCTCAATTCCATTATTTGACTAAATTTTAGTTTCCTAATTTGAGCATCATTGTTGCTTTAAAATTTGAGCTGCTATATATTGTTGCATGTACACCCATTGCTAGGCAACATGTTGGTAAACAATTTCCTGCGAAGACAGATTCAGCAGTAGCACTGTATTGCCTGTATTTAAGCATGATTAAGAGAACTTGTAACCAATCCAATCTTCCAAAGTAGAACCCATTATTTTTGTCATGCCTACCCTATACATGTGACAATATTGTGATATTGACAAGGGAAGCTGCCATTTATGATAAATAACATTTAACTGTAGTGAGTTCAGTGACTAGATATAAAGAGACTTGAAAGCAATGTTATATTTTAGCATCCTGTTGCATCAATTTTCCACTTCATATGTATTCTCAGCCTTAATAATGCTGTTTTCTACAGAGGAATTTGCTGGCTGTTACTAATTTTTAATGTTTCCTTTGTTAATTTAATTTCACTGTTTATGTTGCTGTTATATTACTGTGGTGCTCTTAGAGATAATTTACATGCTTACATATATGTGGGGCACTATGCTAGAAGCCAGAAGTTTGTGGGTTCAATTCCCAATGAGGTCATTGGATTATTTTCAATTGACCTAATCCTTCAAGCCACACTATGGCCCTGGGGTTGACTCAGTTTCTAACAGAATTGAGTATCAGGTATATTCCTGGGGGTAAAGGCAGCTGGCATGTAAGGCTGTTAACTGCACTGCCATGCATGAGCCTCGATGTCTCACAACCCTACTGGCCTCCATGGCCTGTTAATTTTAGAAAATATAATTGTCCTGGGTGATTCCTCACTCTTGTGAATAAAGCCCATGAGAAATAAATAGCAATTGTGTGCTAAGTTATATTTTTATTTAGATATAACCCTTAAAAGCAAATTTGTAAATTTATATACCACCTGGTTTAACATTAAAAGCCCTGCACTTTTCCCGTGCAACGTATTTATGTGTTTTATATGGTCCTTTGAGTATACAACATTTATTTACCTAAAGTGCATTAAATTTTGATAATGAACACAACCTTTGCAAATGTTACTTTTTGTGTCTGGTCTTCTGCATTCTTCTCTAACTTTATTAGCAATTTCATCTGTCATGACAGTTCTATTGCTTCACCTCACTACTGAGTCTAAAACACCCTGATCTTTCTAATTTTGTTTTAACTCAATTTGTACACTCATTGATCAGGCCAACAGCATTATTGGTACCGCATATGTTGGCATGGTGAGGATGCCCCAGACTCATGTTTGGGAGATACTTGGTTTGAATCTCAACTGAGTTACCAACTGACAGGTTTTGAAGAATGCCGTCTTCTGGGATGTGGCACCATGTAGATGTTGTGTAAACCGATGTTTCACACAAGATCTACATTGTGCCACATCCCAGAAGAAGACATTCTTCATAGTCACCACTGTGAAAACCTCAAATCTTACAGACTGTGTTTATTTTTGTGGTTTTTCTCAGTCTTTCAAGGCAAGTACCAGAATAATATCTTTATTATGCCATGCCTGTTACCTCCCAGATCCTTCCAAATTCATCATTCTTCAGTGATTCAACCATTTTTTATGCTATTTAATTCTAGATATTTACACCATTATAAAATGATCCACGCAGGGTCCTTAGCGCCAGCAACAGTGCCCGCATCTCCATTCAAAGTGATGGTACCCTGGAGATTCAGGCTGTGAGAGCTGCTGACGTCGGAGAATACACTTGTGCTGTGATGTCTCCGGGAGGAAATGAGACCCGTTCAGCCCGGCTTAGTGTTATTGAGCTGCCATTTTCTCCTGTGAATGTTCATGCAGTCCGCTTGGAATCTCTGTCTCAGAGGGCTGTGAATGTGAGCTGGACACCCGGGTTCGATGGCAATAGTCCGACTCTAAAGTTCATAGTGCAGCGCCGGGAAGTGTCAGACTTAGGTAATGCACAATCTTGTACTTATAATTATTCTTTCACATACAGTGCAAAGGTAACATGATTGCAGTTTTATTACTTTCTATGTCTAGATTTAGAAACTCACGGCTGAAGATGTTTTTATGTATATAAATGTAGACACTCATAGCTGAGGATGTGTTTATGTATGTAAATGTAGACACGTATAGCTGAGGATGTGTTTATGTATAAAGATGTAGAAACTTGTGCCTGAGGATGTTTTGCATTTGGAAAGCATGGCTTGTGATTTGTGTACTCGTAGTGTAAGAAGCAAGAAAAGAAAGAAGGTGGCACTCAACACAAACTAATGGGAAAAATTTGGAATATTTATGTTTATTGCATTATCTTTTTTTTTTTATATATATATATAAAGTTGTACCTCATTGTATAGAGTGTCCATAGCATCATTATATGTTTTGCCATTGAGTAAATTGTAAGATGATTTGTTGCTGGATCCATGCTTATGAACTTTTTCTTCAAACATTTTTCTGTTTTGTCCATTGGATTCAAAGTGTTAATACGTTAACTTGTTCTTGTACACTATTTAACAGGCATGATAAATAGAATTTCTAGTATTCCATTAATTTATAAACAGTTATCACCTCCATCCAGTGTAATTGATAAATGTTTTTTTCTCCTTTTTAATCTTTCATACTTGATATGTTTCAGTCTGAGAGACCATCTTCAGAAGGATATATCAATACAAGCAGAAACTGCTATTACAGTTTGATTGGTCAATATCAATGCATACATTTAATATCATTACAATGTCATGAATAAGGTCTGATCCATTAACAAGTATAGCAATGTGAATATATCAAATATTTATAAATTATTATAATTAGTTTATTTACAACAACCAGTCAAATTGTAATAGTAGTTTCTGCTTGTATTGATATATCCTTCTTAAGATATATGAAGGATGAAAGATTAAAAAGGAAAGAAAAGTCACACTGGATGGAGTTGATAACCTTTTATAATACTGCTAGTGTGACGGACCAGGATGAACCAAATCAGATTTCATTAAGTTGCATATGTGATTTATGGATGCTCTCTATCATTTGTCTCCCTCATTTTTTATAATTAACAAACATGTAGTAATTATGAGTTTACTTTTCACCTTGTCATGTCTTTATTGATGATGATTCTCACAGGTGTGAACATTAAAATTAGACTTCTGACCATATAATCTGGTAGATGGGTACGAATATTTCAGTAGAACATACTCTTTATATCTTAAGGTTGGCAGTATGTTTTTCTGAAATGATGGTGTTCTCAGGTATTCCCTCTTTAGCAGAGGCATAGGTTTCAGTGTGTAAGCTGAGAAGTCTAACTGGAGTCCCTCTGAATGAGAGTGCAGGCTGTTACTTAGATGCTCCCAGATTATCTTTATGTGTTATATTTCTCATGTAATATTGGCATGTGCAGGAGAGACAGACTTTTTTACTCTGTTGCTAATTATTTGTGTTATGTTGGTAGGACCTATTGCTGATCCACTTCCCAACTGGGTGACTGAATTGAGCAATGTGTCTGCTCAACAGCGCTGGGTTTTGTTGACCAGTCTGAAGGCAGCCACATCATACCAGTTCCGTGTGAGTGCTGTCAACAGTGTAGGGGAAGGCTCGCCATCAGAGGCCAGTAATGTCGTCACTTTACCACAAGAAGGTACGACAAAAGTATCATCAGCGTATTCAGTAATACATGTGTGTTGACCATAGGATATCTCATCTGGCTGTGACCTTATTGAGGGCACAGTTTAATCTCTTGGGGGCAATCATTACCTTTATATCTTCATCCTTCGCCCACTATATTTCTTTCCTTCAAGTTATTCCCTCATTTCTCCCATATTTCTTTCCCATTTCTTTTCTTTCTCTATTATATTGTCACTTCTCTCCCCCTTCCTTCCCTTCATTTCTTTCCTATTTTTATTCCCTACTCTGTCTGCTTTCTCCTTTGTTGCTTCTATTTGTCCATCCTATCTCTTTGTTCTGTTCCTTGATATTAAAATGTTTAGGCAAATGTTTCTCAAAGGGTTATATACTTACAGAAGATGTAATATTATTTTTTACTCATCTATTATTTCCATAAAAACCAATACTTTAGGATGTGGAAAAGTCATATTAGATAAATAAGTAGTACAAAAATCTAAGTCAAGACATAAGAATAGAACCACAATACAATTAATCTTACCAGCTAGTATATACAAAAATTTCATCCACAGTATAAAATGGGTGACAAGTTAAGGCATTCATAATATAAAACGAATGAAAAAAAAAAGAACATATCAGCTATATATACAACAAAAACTCCCCGGTTTACAAAAACAACGCAGAACCAAGACATCTTATTATAGAACTCTCAAAGGTTTCCGGCGTCAGTACAAGCTCTTTTTTTCATTTTCATTACTCATCTATTATTTCCATAAAATTCAATACTCAGGATGTGGAAAAGTCATATTAGATAAATAAGTAGTACAAAGAACTAAGTCAAGACATAGGAATAGAACCAGAATACAATTAATCTTACCGAATCTTATCTTATGAAAATGTATTATTGAATGTTATAACTGTGTCCTCAGTGCACACAAAGATTTGTCTTTGCCTTCATCATCCTTTCCACAGAGACCTGTTATGGGTATTCGAAAACAGAACGCTTCTATCATTTCAGACATCTTCTCAAACTTCTTTCCTTTTTCGTTGATATTTTAACATCCATTTTGGAATCTGTCAGAGCTCATCATATCAGTGTATTCTTTCTGAACTTCATCTGTATTGCCTTTAAATTCTGTTATTTTTGGAATCTGTAGTTGTCTCACAATTTCTCATTTATTTTGTGGTCCAGAAGTATGTAAACTGTAGTCCTCATGAAATTTATTTCTGCCAATATCAGTCTTCTCTCATCAATTTCTCTCACTATCCATGGTTCACTACTGTAAGATAGCAAATGTCTTATAAATTGGTATTCTTGTATTTGCAGAAAGTAATGATTGTTTTATGGCAGAAATAATATTACTTCAGTTTAAAATGCTTATATTATACATGTAAAACATATATGCTTCAGATGTGACTAGTTTATCGTGAATACACAAATTACCTTGCATGTTATTGTCTGTCTTGGCCATCATCAGATGTTTATAAACATTAATTGGAAACACAGTCCATGTTCACCATACATATATCTAGATAAGGATCCTGTATCCTTAAAATTATAGTCAAAGATACTTCTTAGTTAAATAAAAGTTAATTACATCAAGATGTATTACTAATAGTACATTCCAGTTGTGAAGAGCAGTGTGTTTGTATCTGCAAATACAATGTAGGAATCCATTAGATTATTGTGATGAAACCTTTGATGATGGCCAAAACAGGCTGCAGCATGTAAAGCAGTTTGTGTATTCACAATGAACTAGTCAAATCTTAAGAATATATACTTTTTACATATATAATATATGTTGTGACAGAACAAGATACATGTAGTTAAGATATTTATATCATGATGTGAGATTTTGTTTTTTTGCTTCAGCCCCCTCTGGTCCTCCCTTGGGGTTTGTGGGGTCAGCCAGGTCGCCATCTGAAATCATCACCCAGTGGCAGCCGCCATTGGAAGAGCACAGAAATGGACAGATCTTGGGTTATGTCATACGATACCGTCTGTATGGATACGTTGAGAGTCCCTGGACTAGCAGAAATATTACAAATGAGGTGTGTAGTTCTTACTTTGAGCTTTAGTAACAGACCACCCAGAAGGTTGGTCTAGAGTTGTATACGGGGTGGGGGGGGTGCTCGGTTTGAATCTCAGCCAGCTCGCCAGTTATCCTGACAGAGGTTATTTGTGGTTTTCCTCAGCCTCTTCAGGCAAAAGACAAGGTAGTACCACATTTATGCCAATACTCCTTCCTTCCAAATCATCACTTTTCCTTCGGTCTGACACTGTATATTGTCATGATTTTTGTGTAACTGTTGACAGGGTTTTGATTGGTAGGCAGATTTACTGAACCCTTACGACTCATAACTACAAATAAGGATTATGCTCTCACTTTTCTGTACATTTTACAAATTACTGTAGGACACTGTAAGTCTTCTAAGTCTGTTACAGTCTTCATTAGCCATTGCTTGGTATCAGCTTCCATTGGCAGACATGTCCCTTCCTCTGTGTTCCTGAACTGTTGTTGGCCTTAGGTACCAGCTTCTCACAGCAACAGCTCCCAATGACTGAACCCCAGCAGTCCTCTATCCAACTCACAAACTCTCTCACTGACTCTCTCCACTAACTCACAGCAACAAAAAAGTCAAAGTCACATTGCGACTGACGGTCAGTCAGTAAGTCTTGGTGTCAAGAACAATCTGCGGCTCATGACCAGATATTTATTACTCTTTGACAGTTACGGTCTTGTTTTTGTTGGGTGCCCTCCCTGACGAGAGAACGGGTCTGTCTTTTGTATAAGCTGCTGGCCCTTGCCTGGGCAGTCTTCCTCGGGTACGAGTCCCTTGGGACTCGTGACCATATTTTACTGTCTCAGATTTGAGACTTCCCTTTTTGTCGCCTCCTACAACTTGCAGGGTCATGGTGGAGGTGTTCGACCCCACCTCCATGCGGGGTACAGGTAACTTGTCTGGTGCACTGAACTCCCTTACATAGGGCTCTTGTGGACCACCTCACAGTAACAGCTAACTGGCTCTGCTTATATCACTGGTGCACTGAACTCCCTTACATAGGGTTCTTGTGGACCACCTCACAGTAACAGCTAACTGGCTCTGCTTATATCACTGGTGCACTGAACTCCCTTACATAGGGTTCTTGTGGACCACCTCACAGTAACAGCTAACTGGCTCTGCTTATATCACTGGTGCACTGAACTCCCTTACATAGGGTTCTTGTGGACCACCTCACAGTAACAGCTAACTGGCTCTGCTTATATCATCTCAGCGCGCACCACATAAGGGGGCACGCAGTGGCGTAGTTGGTTGAGGGGCTATGCTACAAGCCGGAAGGTCATGGGTTCAAGTCCTGATGAGGTCATTGGATTATTTTCAGTTGACCTCGTAATCCTTCCAGCTGCACTATGGCCCTGGGGTCGACTCAGCCTCTAACAGAAATGAGTACCAAGAATTAAATAATTTTCCTGGGGAGTAAAGCGTGGCCAGTGTGTAAGGCTGACAGCCTTACCGCCATCTTTGAGCCAATTGTCTAGATAATGTGGGACCCTCAGCATCTCACAACCCTATGGGCCTTCACAGCCTGTTACAGGGATAGCTTTACTTTTTTATTTTTACACACCACATAGAAAACACCGTTGTTCTGTTGCAGCGCAATTGTTGCCCATTATTTAACAGTGGCTGTTATATAGTTGCTTATTTCAGAGTCATTGCATAGCAACAAGTATACATGCCAAATATTCCTGATTCTGAAGGCATCAGTAAGTAATGTGATAAGAATTAGCAAAGCAGGCCTGGAAATATACTTTTTCATAATTGATATTTTTATGAAACATGGTTTAGTGTATACAGAAATGCAACTGTTATGTTTCCAACCTCCTACCATTGATCCAACAGAGGACACACTCGGTTTATATGAAATTTAGTTCAGAGAGTAGTCATGGCTGTTGAAGCGATTTGCCAGTAATGTAAAATTTTTTATGCAATTCTAGTTCTCATTCCTATCTTTTCTTTTGATTACCTGAGTAAACTTTAATGTCTCACTCTGTGTGTCATTCCTTGTTGAAAGTTTTAATTACTATGTACTGTGATTTTCAGAGGGAAAGCAGTATGGATGAAGTATGGGCACTTATTTTGGTTTTGTAGGTTTAATGTAGCAAATGCCCTTCTGGAAACTTAAGGACCTAATTTCAGTATTTAAAGTACAGTACATGTGCTACATATAATGTTTCTTGGTCTAAGGTATTCTCCTACTTAAAACAGAACTTCAGTGATCCTAAGTCAATTTGTGTTAAATTTTCTCCTTTTAAGATTTTCCTCAATTGAATTTTTATATCCACTGCTCCTGAAAGGAAATATAATGAATTTTGCATGGTATTATAATTAATAATAGTGTTTGTTTCATACCTTGAAAGGTAAACTGCGGGAGTGGTAAACTTGCTATATTTTCAGGCCCAGAGGAATTACTTAATTAAAGAACTGATCACCTGGAAGGACTATGAGATTGAGATTGCTGCTTATAATAACATGGGCATTGGGGTCTTCAGTGAAGGAGTAAAAATCAAAACTAGAGAAGGAGGTATGTGGTACTGTCTGCTGTGGTCTTCTGTTGCTGGCAGGAGAACGAAAGGTTATAACACTCTGCATGTTAGCAACTTCATAAATTGTATGGTTTTCTGGATGTGTTACTTTCTTAAGACTAAAGGGAAAAATCTTATTTTGCTGCCAACAGAACAGTTGACTGCAAAATTGGAACTCTCTTCACAGATATGGGCTGTTCACGTACCTTAACTTTGATGTACATGATTTAGTTTCAGTGTGTTGTATTTGCAAAACTGCATGGATCAGATCTCTTTGTATGTATTTGTTTATAGTTCATATAATGAGGGTGCAATAACCCAGACTATATACAGTGGAAACTCCATCTAATTTAATAATCTACAAAAAAGGGGCATGCGGTAGCATAGTTGGTTGAGACACTGTGCTATAAGCCAGATGGTCATGAGTTTGATTCCCAGTGTGGTCATTGGATTTTTCAATTGAACTTATTCTTCCTGCCACACCAATGGCTCTGGGGTTGACTCAGCCTCTAACAAAAGTGAGTACCAGGAATCTACCTGGGGGTAAAGAGCAGCCAGCTCGCACATAAGGCTGACAACCTCACCGCCATCTATGAACAGATTGTCTGGAAAATGCTGGAGCCTCAACACCTTACAAACCTATGGGCCTCCATGGCCTATTACAGGGATAGCTTTACATTTTTTACCTTCTAGAAGAAATGCAGCCAGTATATATTAAAAAAAAGCAGAATGTACAGAAATTTTATGCATTGAGATAAGTCACAATGATCTGGGTTTCAGTTCCCGAGGCACCCCCAGAGAATGTTCGTGCACAAGCCCTCAACTCTACAGCAGTGCAAGTTTGGTGGAAACCCCCAGATCCTCAGAAGATCAACGGAATAAATCAAGGATACAAATTGCAAGCATGGAAAGGTAGGAGCAACACAGAAGTCTGATTTTTCAGGCTCAAGGTGTTATGGTGCCATGTAGTCTGGTAGGTGAACCAGCATTCTGAGGGGACACATTGCCCCCAAAGGCTTTTCATAATCCCCCAGTATGGACTCTAACGAAAAGAGAGAAAAGAAAAAATCCAAGCAGTGGATACAAAATTATTTGAGCAAGTGTTGTGGAATGATTGCATGAAGGAGAATGATATGGGTAGACATGTAGCATGAACAGGACAGAAGTAAATCTAAATATTTGATTGGAAAATCTGAAGGAAAGAGACTGATAATAGGATGTAGGTATTCATTCATTTATTCACATTCCATAAAATCCTTACAAGGTTGAAAAGACCAATAGATATAGAAATCGTCCAGAAATATAAACTCATTTTGCTTAGAAATCAAGCAGTTGTCAAAATAACAAGTTTATAGTATACAATATTTAAATCACACATAAAAATTTATCTTGAAAATAATAAGTAAGACAATGACAATTTTAAGATAAAAAATTCAATCCAAATATTATTTACTAATCATGCTTATACAATACAACAGTTTTTTAAAAACCAATTTATAATATAAGACAAGTTTAAAAGTTGAATAAAATTAGTTGTATTACAGTAACCAATTTACAATATAAGATAAAAGTAATAAAGAATACAAATAATAATATTTACAACTTTAAATCGGTATAATCAAATAAGATCTGTTATAACAGATAATTGAAATTATTTACAAAAAAGCTTAGTCAACTAACATGTTGGTTAAAATTTCAATATAATATAATTATACAAGTATTATCTCATAAAAAGTTCTTCAAATGTATAAAAGAACTAAAATACAAAAATTCCTTTAACTTGCCCTTAAACCTTTCTATATCATTAGAAGTTTCCTTAAGTGTATCAGGAAGTGCATTGTATATTTTTACAGCCTTATGATACACCCCATTTCCATATATCACCAGATTAACCTGGGTCGTATGTATATCCATAATGTGTCTGGTATTTATTTCATAGTGAGCTTTGTTTGTATCAAATATTCTTCTGTTTTTTACTACAAACATCATCAAGGTGTATATGTATATTGTGTTCTTAAAGTAAATATATTCATATCCTTAAAATGTCCTCTACATGAATCTCTCGAGCCACATCCTTTCATTATTCTTACAACTCTCTTTTGCAACTTAAAAACTCTTGGCATAAGACGAGTTACCCCAAACATTATACCGTATGACATGACAGAATGGAAATTTGAAAAATAAACACTTTTTAATGTTTTCATGGAGACCATTTGTTTTACATTTCTTATCATATAGCAGGCCATACTCAATTTTTTACTTATGTCTTGTATATGACCATCCCAAGTTATGTTATGGAGGATAATATTAAATTGGATCTTGAATAAATAGGTTGTGAGGATTTGCTCTGACTTTATCTTGCTTTAAGTAGGGACCAGCGATGGGATCCTTTGAACATGATGATGAATGTACAGGTTCCATAGAATGCTGGTAATTTATTGAGCAGCTGTGCAACTATTAGCTTCTCAAGAAGGGGTAGAGTTAGGAATGAAATTTGTAGAGGAGCTGGAATCCAAAATGTGTGGAGAGAGTTAGAAGAGAAATGATAGCAGTGATATCAGGTAAAAAGAGCAGGTAGAATAAGGACTCAGAAAAACAATAGAACTCAGATTTAAAGATGAGATCCATGGAATAATCCAGATCAAGATGGTTCAGCAAGGTACTGGAGGACATAAAAAAGAGAGGAAAAAGTTGGCAAGAAATCTAAAAGGAAAGATTGTGGGAAGAATGGACTGTGTAAAACAGAAATGATTCCAATAGAATAGGGGGACAAGACAAGAAAAGAAATTGCTACCTCCATCTGCAGAGTAAAATTGTTAGTTTCAGTAGAGTGTCAGGTTGCCCTCTAGTCATTTTTAATTAGCGTTCCTTTATTCACCATTTACAGTGTTCACTTTAAGGGCATGGGCACACCAAAGAAACTGGCAACTGCAATGAGACTGCAACTTCAAAGAAACTTCAAAGATTTTGAGCAGGAAACTAGTTTCCATATTAGCATGCACATGCTGAGAAAACTTCTGTTTGATTAGTTGCTCAAGTTGGTGTATGTATGCGTAATATGTGATTTTAATTTTTAATTTCATGCACTTCTTTTCTGCGATGTCAGGTAATAAAACTGATTTTGCCATAATTTGGTTGTGGCTGAGATGGCATGAGATGAGGAAATTGGAAAATAAAATATTGGTTGCATCCTTTCTTCAGTAATAATTTAAACTCAGGTGCTTGTACTGTTTCAAAGGAAATTAACCAGGATTCAAAACTGTTTAAATCTTTATATCTAATGAGCACTGAAAGCTTTTCTTTATTAGTGGATCTTGGAGGATCTCAAGTTTTAAAAAAAGACAAATTTTCATATGTCTGTGTCAGCAGAGGAAAGACCACTTCCCTGCCACTGGATGAAGTGGTGAAACATTTCCTTACTATTTCATGGCAGCGGAAGCACTTCCATTGAAAATAAATATAATGAGACCTTACCCAAAAAGAATGCAAGCGGTAGCGTAGTTGGTTGAGGCGCTATGTTGCAAGCCAGAAGGTTGTGGGTTCAAGTCCCGATGAGGTCATTGGATTTTTCAATTGACCTAATCCTTCCAGCCGCACTGTGGCCCTGGGGTCGACTCAGACTCTAACAGAAATTACTACCAGGAATATTCTGGGAATGTTCTTGGGGGTAAAGGGTGGCTGGCGCGTAGGGCTGACAACCTTGCCACCATCTATGAGCCGATTGTCTAGAAAATATGGGAACCTCAACATCTCACAACCCTATGGGCCTCCATGACCTGTTACAGGGATGCCTTTACTTACTTTTTACCCCAAAAGAATGCTGGCTAACAAAGGACATGTATTTAATTACAGGCTTTCTAGTGCTTGAAAAAGTCTAGAATATGCATTTGGTATACTAAATGCCAAGTTCAAGATATTTGAGGGACCGATAAGCTGCAAAGAAGAAACTCTGTGTTCAGTTGTAAAAGCATCTGTTGTCCTCCACAATTTTGTTAGAACCCAGGAAGGGCTGTTTTATGAAGGAACTGAAAACTATGCAGTAGAACCCAGGAAGGGCTGTTTTTTGAAGGAACTGAAAACTATGCAGTATAGCCTAGGAAGGGCTGTTTTATGAAGGAATTGAAAACTATGCAGTAGAACCCAGGAAGGGCTGTTTTATGAAGGAACTGAAAACTATGCAATAAATCAAGTCATCATATTTTAAATGAAGCTGATGTGATGGAAGGCAGAGGTTATCGAGGGCACAGTACCAGCAGAATCAGCTGGCTGAGTATTTCTTAATGCCAGCAGGAGCAGTTCCATCTCAGTGGCGTTATATTAATTGAATTCAACTGATAAATTTTGGAGGATGAGCGCTAACCCAGTAGTTGATTTGTAGCACAGCATAGGCGATATTTTATTATTATTTTTTTTGCGTTGCTGTAGCAGACCTATTCTGTATTTGGGTCCAATTATAAGCTTTGATTATAAGAAATATATATTTTCATGTCAGACTCATTCATCTCATGGAAAATTCTTTCCCAAGCCAAGTCTATTTTGGCCTGCCTAGCATAGTCTGGGTGGTGTTTGTCATATACACCAGGCTCTTGGTCAATTAACTGCACAAAAACGAAATTAGCAGCTCCATCAACCTTTCATGCCATCTAGAGAAGCAAATGAATCTCAGAAGCATGTTAGAACAGCTGAAACTAGGAAACTATGCTTCATATGACTGTGAGAAGACTGGCTTGCTCAGTTGCCTGCAAGTTGAGTTTCTTAGTCTTACACAATTTGTGCTGCAATCACATTGCCGTTTCCCAAGTTTATGCTGCTCTGCTCAGTTCCATATGTTCAACTCAGTAAAAAATAATTCTTTGAAGTTGTGATTGAATTGTGATTACCACTTTCTTTGGTGTGCCCTTACCCTAACAGTTCCTACCTTACACTTCAAATCAATTTTCATTAACTTTTTCTCATTTTAAAGAAAAATATGTTTTAGAATGTCCTTCCAGGTGCTGTAAGATGACACTGCCTTGTCTTACACATTGACCTGTCCTTGCAAGCATTAATTTATGCATCACATTGTATTGTTAGAGTTTTTTTTTGTTTTATTTATTGTTCATATTTGTATGTAAATGGTATGAACATTTAGCTACAGAGAGTAGTCTTTTCTTTAAAAATCATGGTACTTTGTCACAGGTGATCCAGCGACCACTGAGCGAGATGCACGATCCATGACAGTACCCCCTAGTCTACTGGACCCATTAGCAGAGCAGAGTACAGTTATGGGCGGGCTCGAGAAATTCACAGATTACAATATTACTGTCCTATGTTTCACTGACCCTGGAGATGGCATACGAAGTCAGCCTTTTGAAGTGAGAACAGATGAAGATGGTAAGTTGTGCTCTATGCAGGATGTGCCAAACAAAAGTCATGTCCTGCAGTACAAAAATGGATTTGGCAGCTATCCTCATTGCACTAGAGTCAACATGACCCCAGTTGCTAGGCTGCTGTTTATGCAGGGAATCTGCAAGTGCAAGCAAGACATACACTGCGGAGTACTCAATAAGGCAACAATATTGATGTCACTTTCAAGTTTGTTTATACTGTTCATAATTGAAATTGTACATCCTGTAGTTTTATTAAAGCTTAGTTTGGGCGATAATTATTAATTTATCAGAAGTAAAGAATAGCGAGGATAGTTGTGGGTCAGGAACTAGGAGAGAAGAACAGATATGATGGCAGATCATGTAACTGACTAATAAAGTCCATTGTTTGGAATACTTTGGATGCCAGTGGTCTCTCAGGTGATCAAGAAATTCTCCAGTTTTTATGCTACCTGAAATGTTATTAACAACTTCAAAAAAAGAATGGCCATTGGTCTTATAACCTGAGTGACATAAATGCAGTCAGCCTGTTCTGTTCTATCTGATCTGTTTTAATATCCTCACAGCTATGCTAAAATCTTAAAAGTACTCTCCACTTCAGTCTGTGCAAAAGTTTTGTATAAATTTCTCATTTGCACATGTACTACATGTCTTGTGCAGCTCATCTTACTTCACCTGATCACTCATAATTATACTTGCTGGAGGTTACAAACTATAGAGCTGCTCATTATGCATTTTTCTCTGTCCTCTGGTTACTTCTTCTCTCTTAGGTCCAAATGCTCTCCTCAGCATCCTATTCTCAGACATCCTTAGTTTATGTCTATATGTGTATTTTTCCCTCTTCACATTTAAAAACACATACTTTCCTGGAGAAAAGCAGTAAGTACCGAATGTGCAAGTTTCTGACAGCTGTGGGTCTAGTGGTCAGCGTTCCTGGTTACAGATCCAGAGGTCCGGGTTCGATTCCCAGCATTACCAGATTTTTTCTGAGAAGTAGTGGGTCTGAAACGGGGTCCGCTCAGCCTCGTGATGATAATTGAGGAGTTATTTCAAGGAAATAGTGGCTCTGTTCTAGAAAACCGAAATTAATGGTCATGGGGATTCGTTGCGCTGACCACGCGACACTGTCTATCTACAAAAGTTGGCACTAAACTTTGCTGACAAGTGGCGGTCGCTCGGTCGGTATGGTTCACTTACAGACTGAAATCATGGAGTGGGATGTGATGACATGTATTCTGGTAGTGTAGTCTCCTAGAAAGTGCCCGTGTTTGTGAGGGACCTCCTGCCTCCACAAGCTGACGTAGCAGGTTGCTCTGATGGTTTGACAGCGGTCTACCTGGTTACATTAGATCCTATGGTCTCTCAACCATAAGGGCCTTCATGGCCTTTTACAGATACAGCTTTTCCTCTTTATGTGATGTTATGATTTATTGTTCATTCTCACAGTGCCAGGTGAAGTGGGCAGTCTTCAATTTGATGACGTCAGTGACCGTGCAGTGAAAGTGATATGGAATGAACCAAAACAGATCAATGGAATTCTGACAGGCTATCAGTTAACATACATGGTGAAGGATCAGCCAGAAACACTGAAGGTGGAAAATCTAACATCCGACACTTTGAACATCATGGTGAACCATCTGCAGGTATGGTCACAAATTAACAGTAGAGGTCACAGCAGTTTCTGGGAATATTTTAGCTAACCAACTGCATGCATTAGGGACCAGTCTCATGCAGGTGTAGCTAATGTTATGCAGATGGTCATCTGAAACCAGTCACAGTCGATAGTTGCACATTGAACTGAATGATTGAGTAACTAGTAAGAAACTCACACTAAAGAAATTGGTGTAAACAAATTGTGCAAACTTTCTCATACATATAATTGGTTCTGACTATATTACCCTGGAAATGAGTCTGATTGTTGGTGGTTGACCATAATTGGTTTCTGAATACAGAACAGTGGTGAAATCTTTTCAACCAGTAAGCCATTTCTGGGATTTTGCACTTCGCTCCCAAATTTGTGTACTATCATTTTCCTGAGGTAGCACCAAAGCAATTTTATTTGGAGAGATGTTCTTCAACTTTCGTGACTGAAGCTGTATGTGGTCTGCTTCACTCCTGCCAGGTCGTTGCCAGGATAGTACCTTGAAATAGGACACAAGCTGCTTCCTTCCACAGCCTTTCCAATTCACCATTCATTAATCATCCTGGCAATTAATGCTGTATAGTCTCAGCTACTGGTGTTGTTAAATAAATCATCTTGTTTCTCTTCTCAAAGGTCAGTTCTGCATGACTCCCAGAGTCGTGAATCCCACAGGACTCAGAACCAAGAATGGCTGTGCTGGTGAGGGTCATGAGATCCTCTTTTTCCCATCCCTCTCACTCTTCCCCTTCCCTCCTCCTCCTCCTCCTCTTCCTCCATCGTCACCACTTACATCTTTTCTGTTTTAGACAGGTGGCTGGAGGAATACTTCACAGTGTTTTCCATCTCCCCGCAATCTTTCTCTTTAGTTTCTTGCCAGCCCTTTCCTATCTTCCTGTTCAGTAAGCCGCAGTGATCTCAAGCCATATGTTCAGCCTAGATGGTGCTGCTCGTCTAGAAGTCGTGCTACAACAGTACGGTGTTTCTGTCATTATTTGTTTTGTGCATTTTAAGGCTACGACGCATTACCGGTTTGAGGTGAGTGCTCGAACTGGTGTAGGATTGGGCCCAGCTCGTGTAGCCACCATACAGTCTGGCATTGAACCAGTTCTGCCACATCCTCCTACTCGCTTGGCTGTGACAAACATTGAAGCGTTTTCTGTTGTGCTGCAGTTCACTCCTGGTTTTGATGGAAATTCCTCCATTACTAAATGGATAGTTGAGGTAATGCATTACCATTTATGCTCACTGAAGTTAATGCTACTCTGTGGTGTATAATAATTTGAAGATGTTATGCCTTTGATGTTTGAAATTCATCTAAATAATATTCAGGATTATACCTGGTTTATTGACCTCCTCCATCATCTAGTATACAAATGACATTTAGGAAACTGGATCTGTTTTCATCATCAGGTGAGGGGATTGGCAGACACCTGCTCTGTCAAGTTCATTAGAAAGAGCTAACGTCAATCACTGGACAGTCTCTATGGGTCAGCCTATACATGCATTACCACAATTTTTATTTTAATTTCCCTGTTATATCCCATTGACAAAACCTGATCTCAAGTGTATCACATGACTATTTATTCTAACATAGGTTGTCCAATGATTGAGGTAAGCTCTTACTAACAGACCGAACAGAGTAGGTGTCTCCCACCGCCTCACCTGAGGATGGAAAGAGACTTAGCTTCTTATACTGGATGATGGATGAAGACCAAAAACTCAGTAATCCCAAGTGTAACATATTGTAACGTGTTTCGTTACTGAAGATGCCATAGAGATTGTTAATTGCTTTATTCAACAACCTACAAATCTTGGCTACAATTATTCATGACAGTGTTGCGGGGTTTCACAATTTATAACCCTGTTCGCAAATCAAATCACTCTATTGTCAGTAGTCTACACGTTTTCACAGTACGGGAGCTATACAAGTGTCACTGTGTTACACACACCCAATTAATTCTCAGTTATCACAGCTGTCACTGATTATCACACTTTTACTCGTTCACTGCTGACTGGAGAACTGTCTTCGGCTACTGATACACTTTAACTGTCTCTGGGGACGGCTAGACGTTAACTCACTCTGGCGGCTGTGCAGTTCCGTTATATAGCCGCAGTGCTTGCCTGTTACATAGTGAGTGCCTTGTCACAGTAGGAACCGGTGCCATGTCGCCGTGTTTGCATATAGCCTAGCAACGCTGTTTACTCATGCCATGTTACGTCACCGCGCATTGTGTGTTACGTCACCGTGGGGAGAGTGGCGGGGACGGAGCGCTGACTCATCCGCCACCTCACTGTGGCCAGAGTTGTCACATCACTGCTCGGTAGGGAGGGGTTGTCCTCCATTGCGCAACATGTCACAGTATTGTAACGTGTCTTGAGATCGAATCTCATTGGTCACGTATGTAAGTCCAAATCCCGTCGGTCACATGTGTAAGTTCAAATCCCACTTCTGACACCAGTGTAACGTGTTTGCGTTACTGATCCCACTTCTGACACCAATGTATCGTGTCTTGAGATCGAATCTCGTCGGTCACGTGTGTAAGTCCAAATCCCGTCGGTCACGTGTGTAAGTTCAAATCCCACTTCTGACACCAGTGTAACGTGTTTCGTTACTGAAGACGCCGTAGAGATGGTTAATTGGTTTATTTAACAATCTACAAATAACGGCTACAATTAATTATCACAATATTACGGGTTTCCACACTTTACAAACCCTACAACAAAATCTCTTAACACAATCTTCACTTGTCTTCACGTACTAATAACGCGGGAGCTATACAAGTCTCCCTGAATTACACACTCCAGATATAACTGGTTATCCCGAACTATCACTGATTCTCGCACACGCGTCTGTAGCTCGTAACTTGCGAACTGAGAACTCGTTGATAACACACTCCGCGACTGTCACAGTACAACTGACTCGCAGCCGTTGTGCAGCTCACTTATATATCCGCAGTGGTGCCTGTTGCGGGCCACATCACAGTGGGAAGCGGTTCCGCGTTACCGTGGCGTCACCGTTACGTTACCGTGCGGAGGAGGGGGAGGGGAGCGCTGACTCACCCGCCACGTCACTGCTGGTGGGGGGGTTCTCCTTTGCGCAACATGTCACAGTATGATCATCACATCTGTTTAGAATCTGCTCATCTGAATAATATTTGAACACCAAGTTCTCACCTCACACAAAACACAGTATCTGTTTGAAGATTACTGTCTTCTGGGATCTTATACTATATGGTCTTGTACGTCATTTCCTTTGTTGCTGAGAAACCCACTGCCTCCATCCTGAAGACAGTAATCTTCAGCTTGATGACCATGAGAACTTTGGATCTCATACAGTGTCTCTATAACAACGCTCACCCGGTTAATACTGTTTAGGAAATAATCGCTGTTTATTGTGAGAACCATACGGAACACATAAATACACTCTGTGGGCAGAATGCAGAGTTCAGTTCATACCTCACAGGAAACACACGTCTCCGCTACCAAGCCCAACCAGTTAATGCTGTTTAGGAAATAATCACTGTTTATTGTGAGAACCATACAGAACACATAAATACACTGTGTGGGCAGAATTCAGAGTTCAGTCTTTACCTCACAGGAAACACATTACATCTCCGCTACAAACCCCAGCCGGTTAATGGTGTTTAGGAAAATAATCGCTGTTTATTGTGAGAACCATACGGAACACATAAATACACTGTGTTAGCAGAATGCAGAGTTCAGTCCGTACCTCATAGGAAACACATTACGTCTCCGCTACAAAGCCCAACCGGTTAATGCTGTTTAGGAAATAATCGCTGTTTATTGTGAGAACCATACGGAACACATAAATACACTCTGTGGGCAGAATGCAGAGTTCAGTCCGTACCTCACAGGAAACACATTACGTCTCCGCTACAAACCCCAGCCGGTTAACGCTGTTTAGGAAAATAATCGCTGTTTGTTGTGAGAACCATGTGGAACACATAAATACACTGTGTGGGCAGAATGCAGAACTTTATAAATGTTAAAGGACGTGGTAGAGGTAGTAATTATTGTGCTGCAAAGGGGCATCAGAATTAAATCTGGCTGTAAAACTGGTGGTAATATTAAAGTATAGAGTAATAAATATGTTGATATAAATGATATGAACTTGAACGGCACATGATTGCAGATGTTTTGTGGTACTGGAGGGGACTAGGGTTAATGCACTTTGAAACTGAACTATCATCTTTGTTTTCCTGGTCTTTATTCTGAGAGAAAATATTAAACTGATGGTATGATTTTGTTAGAACACTCACCATTGCAAAAGCAACTCATATATGCCATTGTACATGTCTTCTGTATCAGTTACCCTCAACTTCCTTGATGTTGTTCTCCAAATAATTGATGAATTTTTAAATTTTTTTCTGTGCCCCTTCCAGCCCTCCAGCACAGGAGAAATTGGCACTAGCTACAGGTTGTTAAACAGTATGCAGTAATTCTTAATCCTATAATTTTATCTGCTGCGAACCTGTTTTGCAGGCTCAGACAGCAAGAAATGCAACATGGGTTCCAGTGTATGAGGTGTCAGATCCAGACGCTACAACATTGACAGTCACTGGGCTGGTCCCATTTATGCTTTACAAGCTGCGGATTATTTCTAACAATGTTGTTGGAGCCTCAGCCCCTTCAGAGCCCACCAAGGAGTTTCAGACAATCCAGGCACCTCCAGATCATCCCCCATATAACGTCACAGTCCGTGCAATGAGTGCCACTGAGCTCCGAGTGAGATGGATTGTAAGTATTCTTGTTGTGCCATCAGTTGCATTAGCGAGATGGATTGTAAATATTTTTGTTGTGCCTTTTGTTGCATAAACAAGATCTAATATACATCATGAGTATGAGTTTGTAATTAGATTTATTTAACCCTTACAGATTGTAATTGCAAGTAACTATAGCTCTATCTCTAATTCACACACTCTGCAGTTCAGTACGCCATGTAATAAGTTTTCAGTCTGCTGTGTCTTCACCAGTCGTTGCCTGGTGACAGTTCTCAACAATGTCCTCAACTTCTGTGCTCACATTCTTATCGGCAAGTGACTGTCCCATAGTAACTGCTTGCTTCAGCTGTTGACTTTCAACTAACTCAGTCACTCACCAACTAACTCACTTCACTCCACTGCACTAACTCTGTCCACTAACTCATCCTGTGTATATCCTCTCAGCACAGACCAAATAGAAAACACTGTTCCCCTCTTACATTTGTGTCGTTTTGGAAGTCCATGTGACTGCTACTCAGCAATTGACCAGCAAAGGCCATTGTTTATAGAGCAATTATTTAGCAACAGCTGTTGTACAGTTGCTTATTTCACAGTTGTTGCCTAGGAACAGGTCTACATGCCATATTATTGTCGTTCTGCCTTTAATGCATAAAATAAAGCTGGTACTGTGCTTTGATTAAGCAACATTCCATGATGTATAGCGAAATGGACATAGTAGTGCTACATTTTCTTAACCTCAACACTAGATGTATGCGATTGATTAGATTTGTTCTGGTTGCTTTATGTCAGTCAAAATATGCCCCTGTACTCATTGTGTAGGAGATCCCAGAGACTGAAAACATTGACAAAGAGAAGATTTCTTTTCTTGTTTGGAATCAAACCCCATGACCAGTTACTAAACTGACTAAGCTATTCTGGCTTATGTTTAGAAGTATAGGTATATATTGCTTTGTATCAACTTCATTAATAATGACAACAGTATCAGGAGCGCCTGGTACAGGACAAGAATCACCGATTCTGTTTGACTGATAGGACACTAGGAGAAACTTGTCCTTTACAGCTGGCACTGTGTGTATTGCTGAAGAAAGGTAGGAAACCCTTCTTAAAGCTTGAAGGCACCCATTTTTATTCCATGAATGAATATTATCAACATAATTGGTCATAAGTGTGTAAATTTATAATGTATTTAATTCAGTTAATATAGGTAATTTAAATAAAATTGTATTCATTCAAGTTTTATAGTAAGTTATTTTTAAATTATCGTATTAGATTTTTTACTTTATATTATTATTTATGTTAATAGATTAATATAAGTGATTTTGATTGTATGACTCATGTAATCTTGTATATGTATCTTGTTCCACATCCTAGGTTTGTTACCTCTATGGATATATGGAAAATAAAGGAAATGAATGAATATGCATCTAGTATATTTTGTCTAGAGTGTAACTGTTTGAGCGAAGTCCAGGAAATGTTTCTTGTTACAGTAGATGATAATAAAAACAGTTGAATATTCATTTACCCTGTAACTTACAGCTGTTTTTCACCCATGTGATCCAGTGAAACCAGAATTGAGAACTGATTAGTTTAATTAATTATTTCTTTTAGGCCAATACTTTTACTAATTACACTTAACATACAATCCATTCTTGCCTAATTCCAGCCATTGCAACAAGTGGAATGGTTTGGAAATCCTCGAGGATACAACATCTCGTACCGAGAAGTAGATGGCTCAGGGAGTGGTGCGAAGTGGCGCAGTGTCACTATAGACGATCATACAGCAAATTCTCACATCTTGGAAAATCTGGAAGAATTTGCCCAGTATGAGATCATTACGCAGGCTTACAATGATGTTGGCAGTTCAAAACCAAGTCCCATAGCTGTCGAACGTACGCGTGAATCTGGTATGCATCATTCGTGTGGCCAAAGGATTCATATGACAAAGCATTAATCAGACTGATTAACCCTTTGTGTACTGTGTGTGTTTTCACATGTTACGTTATATTCAATTGGATTAAGTTAGGTTAGGTTACAGACATATACATACAAATTTTGTGAGAGTTGTGTATTCTGAATTCGCCAACAAGCTCAGTGTGGAAAGGGTTAAAATAAGATTGAGAAAGTCATAAAATTCATGGGATTGCTTACCATGCCCCAGTTAATTTGTAACATGTATTAATATTTTAATTAGAAAACAATTGATGAGGTTTAAGTGCCTGGTTTGAATTTTGACTTGTAGCCTAACTATCCTGAATGAGGTTTCTCATGGTTTTCTTCAGTGCTTCGAGAGAAATAATGGTATAGTACCCCCCACTCTCTTGTCACTCATTGTCCTACCATTTCATGCTGTGTAGTATGAGACACTGACAGTGTTATTAAATAAATCATAAGTAAAAAAATATTGTATATTGATGGGGTTCATGGTTTTAATGGAAATCAAAATTGATATTATCTCTTGGACTTTGGCACTGTTGGTCTTGTAGGTTGTTAACCAATGTTTTTTTGAGGCTCCCTCCTCCGTCTTCAAGGTCAGACTCATTTTCCTGAAAATGGAGACAGCATGTTCCTCAGAAAGGCAGGTGGAACTTCACATTGTCATAACCTGCAAGACTGAAGTCTTAGGAAACAATTACTTTCACATAAACTGTCTGTTCTGAAAACATTCACATTGAAATTAATGCTTCTGATTTTCTTCTGAGAAAAGTATGTAGCAATTGAAGGTCTATGATGGAGTAGAGTATAGCTTCACTCATTCTTGACCTTGGCATGAGACGGAAGTAATTTGCCCTTTAATGCTTTTGCCACTTTATAAGCCCCTCCCCCAGGAGCCCCCAGCACATATTGAATAATAGTCACTGTACTGACTAAGCTATTGCAGCCCCATTATCTGTAACTGGACAGAAGTCAGTAAATTGATGTAATGCTCAGTATCGTTACACCATATTGTGTTACTTCTCTGGTAAGCTTTTTATTTGAATCGTTTTAATGATGTGTGTAATTTCAGTTCCATCGTTTGGGCCAATGGGTGTAGAAGCAAACGCAACTTCTTCTACAACAATTGTAGTGAAATGGGGTGATGTGCCTAGGGAGCATCAGAATGGTCAGATTGAAGGATTCAAAGTCTATTATGGATCCAATCCAAGATTGCCATTTCAGGTATGGAGTCTGTTTATATACTGTGATGTGTGTGTGTGTGTGTGTATGTATGTGTATACCACATTACTTCGAATATAAGATGCACATTTTCATATTTTTCTTGTTGAGAAATTGAGGTGCAGCTTAAATTCAAGGAATGTTCACCTTTCTAATTCGTTTTTCTAAAACCCACATTCAAAAACTGGATGTGTCTTAAATTTTGAGGGTGCCTTGCATTCAAAATAATACAGTATATCCAACTCTTTTCTGAGGAAGGAAATAAATACAATTTTTGAAGGATAGAATAGATCTTCAAAAAGATGTGACAGGAGAGGGACTGGATTCATTTGAATTAACCTTTATGAGCCGAAAGACACCGTATGGGGACCTTTAAAGTAAAGCCGAGTGGCCGAAAAACACCGTATGGGTATGTGCAGTCCGCGCGTGCGCACAGTGTTTTAAGATAGAAATTTTAAGAAATTTTAAGATAGACATTCTTGTTGTGCTTACATTATTTTTGGACACCAGCTTTATAAGTAGACTGTCTTCCCTCCTGCATCATCTAACTGAATGTTGCATGTCACTGAATGCAGAGTCTGACGTCGCAATTCATGCACTTTGTCTGTAATTAACTTTGTTTTCCACGCGAAGCACGCACGCGCAATGTTAGTCTCGTATTAGCAGGAAGTAAGCCAATGATGGCGAGTGGTGTCCTCTATTCCTAACTCTTATAAAACATCGCAATTTCAACTATGCACCATGGCCCTTTTTCGCATTGAAGGAGTCGAAATTCAGAGGCCACTCGTAAATCACACCATTCAGAATGCGTTACAGTTTATTCTGAAGGGACATGGAAGCAAGTGGTATGAGGTGACATTCCAAGAACTGCCTCTGTGTGGATAGTGGACATAGGTGAATAAACAAACAGAGTTTCATATGGCAATGTAGGATAAGAACTCGCCCACACTCCGGTACACAGGAAGCCTACCTAACTGGAGATTGTGCAGTACGGAGAGAGTGCCTCAGCACTATGCATTTATACTGCAGAAACATATTGTGCAGAAGCTTTATGCATTTTTTGTGGACAGACGCTCAAAATTGGGGAAAAAGTTTTTGGAATCAATGTAACAATTTTTACAGATTCTAAAATCTGTAAATTACAGTATCTGATTCTATATACTTTCTAGATAAACGTAGCGTTTATTTCGTTCGTTTATCACAAAAATTGTAGAAATCACAGCATTTTGAGTAACATGATTACAATTTTTATTACTCTACAGTGGTGGGCATTTAAATTAACTCCGTCCCGCTGCCACTATCGGAATTTAAATGGCCCGTCCCATAAAGGTTAAGGTAGTGACAAGTGGAGAAACTTGCTGCCACCATCTTCAGGGTATGGGGGGCAGAAGGTTCCTGTGAAACATTAATACATAATAAGATCTACAAAAGTATACAAGATGCACACAATTAAGATTGATACCTAATGTGCACAAACTACGCAGCATCAGATTCTGGAAGACTTTAATCTCAGTAAATAAGTTAAAATCACTCCTACCAAATGGATTTGCATAACGGTAAGCGGGAGGTGCTGAGTTCGAACCTTGGCTGGTACACTGGTTGTCCTGACTGAGGTTTTGGGGTTTTTTTGCAGTTCCTCAGAAGACAGATGCCAAGATAGTGCGTCACTTAGGTTGTTAACACTTCCTCTCAAATTTTTCATGTTCTTCTGCCATCCATTAAATTGGTTCTGTGTAGTCTCACTACTGGAAATGTTGCTGAGTAACTCCCCCCTCAAATTATCTAGCTGGATCTTAATGTCGCAGAAGTAGAATAATGACAAGGTAAATGATTTTGAAATGTAATGGAATTTTAGGAGTAGTAATTTTTAACATTTCTGATGTATGAAATAATGTAGAATACATAAACTTATTAAGAAAGACTGCAAATTGATGAACCAGTTGGCATTATGACATAAATATTGTATTTGAATCCTTAAACGGATGGTTCGAAGCCAATTTACTCCCATTAAATTTTGATAAAACCCATTACATATCATTCACAACTAAAAACAACCACCAAATTGATCTGGACATCAGTTATGCCAACAAATTAATCTGTAAAGTACTTGATACAAAATTCCTTGGAATACATGTAGACAGTACACTGTCTTGGAAAATACATATTGAACAAATTATACCTAAATTAAATGCAGCTTGCTATGCGATGAGATCAATTAAGCCTTTTATGTCACAGGAAACATTGAAGATGGTTTACCATGCCTACTTTCATTCTATTATGAACTATGG
>NW_019723324.1:187571-196965 GCF_002891405.2 Cryptotermes secundus | reverse complement strand
GTGTAAACCCTGGATGAATGATCACTGTTACTGTTATATTACATTGCAATGATACTAAAAAGTTTAAATCAGAGTTAAAGAATTATCTACATGCTCATTCCTTCTACTCTTTAGATGAATACTTCAATGTAAATAGAGAATGATATAAAATTAAGTTATATTAATTTTTAAGCTAAAATTGCCTGTACTTATGTATGTAACCTTTTGACCTGTTCTGTATCCAAAGGTACTAACCTGCTTAGGATTTATAGAATGTAAATAAATTCAATTCAATTCAATTATAATTACTTGGTATTCTTTTTTCAGTACAAAGATATTCCTAACAACTCAACACAGACTACAACACTCACTGAGCTGCGAAAATATGTGCAGTATCACATTCAAGTCTTGGCATATACTCGTTTGGGAGATGGGGCCCTGAGTTCTCCTCCAGTACGTGTTCGGACCTTCGAGGATGGTAAATTCAATATTAATTCTCTTGACTACAAACCTGGTAAACTCATGATGTAATTTCTGTTAGCACATTTTGCTTCTATGTCCAAGATTGATCATTGTTTTGTTGTGTTTTTTTCCATAATACCATTTCTGACCAGGACCAGGCACTAACACACCATGATGATACAAAATATCATTCTGCAGTTTGAGCATGTAGATTTCCTCTTTGTCATTGGATGGTGCTACCTTATGTGATGTTGACCATTTGCTACTCATTTCTTCTATACGGAATACTAAGAAGTGCTAGTATTGTGAAAATGGCTGGGCCCGCAAGTAAGCGAGCAGTGAGACAAGAAAAGTGAAAATGATTTCACAAAGAACTAGGATGAAGTGTGTTGAAATTTCAATGTGAAATTGTTGTGTTTAAGAACATTATATACTCTGCTACATAAAATATTCATCATAACTTAGTGACATAGACAATTACATCATCATTAGAAATTCACTAGATTAATTTCAACACATGTTATTCACACGTTGGTAGGAAATTCAAATGTACTTACATAGGACATTTCTTCCATAAGGTCGCTTACCTTAGGTATGATGTACTCTGGTTTGTAGAATGGATGGATTTTACTTGATCACACTGTGCTCACCTGACTGATCCACCATTATACATCAGAACACTTGAAGGACAATTTTAAATCATGATTCATGGACTGTTCCCACAGTGAAGTTTAAGAATTCTGGATAGACATCTACATTTGTAGCAGAATACTAACATTGAGAGCATATGAGGATAAGAAAAACGAAATAAAATAAAATAAAGCTATCACTGTAACAGGCCATGGAGGCCCATAACATTGTGAGAGACAGAGGCTCACAGACAGCAGTGAGGTTATTGGCCTTACGTGATGTCCGGCTGCCCTTTACCCACAGGAAGATTCCTGGTACTCATTTTTCCGTTAGAGGTTAAGTCCACCCCAGGGCCGTAATGTGTCTGGAAGGATGAGATCAAAGAAAAATCCAGTTACCTCATCGGAAGTCGAACCCACGATCTTCGGGCTTGTTGCTTAGTGCCTCAACCAACTACATTACTGTGTGCCCCATAGAATATGAAGATAGGGGCTGTAATGGTGCTGTTTATCAGTATGTTGTCAAGTTGGGATGGGGTGGGGGCACAAATGTGACCACTGCAATACTAACTCAGGCATACTTTTTTGCACTGTTGTTTATTGCTGACATCTGCTCCTTTTCATAACTGCTACTAAACCTGATGACTGCTAGCAGACAGTGACAGTGAATTTATTTAATTGTAACAAAATTATTTTAACATCATGTTTCTTTCAGTTACCATTGTCCCGATTATATATTTTTTCAATTTACCTAATCCTTCCAGCTGCACCATGGCCCTGGGGTCGACTCAGCCTCTAACAGAAATGAGTACCAGGAATATTCTTGGAATATTCTTGGGGTAAAGTGTGACAGGTGCATAGGGCTGACAAACTTCTACGCTACATCATGGTGGCTAACTGTTGTTTCCTTTGTGAAATCACATTGGATCATCGAGGTAAAAACGGATAAGAAATGAAATGCCTTCGTCCAAATCTAACGTTTACTGGAGACTGAATGAACATTACAAGATACCAAAGGTACACACAGAAAGAAAGTAGCAGTGGGTGTGGTACCAACTTATGAACAATATATATCACTAGATAAATATGGCCAACACTAGAACTATAGTATTACAACACCTCCCCTTGTTGGACATATTTTACAGTCAAAATCTATAATTACAATAACCAAAAGTAAAACAAGTTTACAATTCCACACCGAATTTCAAACCTATCTTTAAAGACAGCTCATTTATCTTTGGACCATTAGTAGCTTTAGTCAGCATATCAGCACAATTAGTGCTTGAATCTACATACTGGATACTAATATCTCCATCATTAACATATTCTCTAATCTTATGTTGCCGCATTCTAAAATGCTTGTTGCGTTCAGTAATCTTATTCTTTGTGCACATATCATTTGCCTGTAAATTGTCTCCAAAGATTATACTAGGAGTAGATACTGCTACATTAATTTCTGACAGAAACTCTCTCATCCAAATAACTTCCTTGCTACACTCATATAATGCTATATACTCAGCTTCGTTGGTAGATGTGGCTACAATGTCTTGTTTCTTGGACTTCCAAGACACAGCTCCCTTTGACATCATGATAACATAACCCGCCACGGATTTACTGTCATGTACATCGTTAGCAAAATCAGAATCAGAATAAATTACTGGGTCAATTTCAGATTTTTCATAGGTCAGCCGGTATTTAATTGTATGTTTCAAGTATCTCATAATTCTCATCACCTCCAGCCATCTCCCTTTGGTCGGACAATGGCAAAACTTGCTGACTTGATTTGTTGAAAAAACAATATCTGGTCTAGTACAAGTGGCAATGTACTGCAACCTACCTACTGCTGCCTTGTACTGAATCTCATCAAAGGGCTTGTCACCATCGAGAAAATTGTTATAGTTTGGGTCCCTTGGAGTTACACATCCTTTACAATCAAGCATACCAAAAGTTTTCAGTGTTTCATTCACATAATTTTCTTGATGTATTTTAATTACATATCCATTGGGTCTATCCACATTAATACCTAAAAAATTTGACACAGGTCCCAAATCTTTAACGTTTAACCTTTGAGAAAGTTGTCTTTTGCAGTCATTCACATCCTTTCTAGTTCCACAAATAATCATATCATCGACATAAATAGCCACAATAATCCTGTCATTAAAGAAAACACATGGATCTTTAGTACACTGTTTCAATCCGAAACTGACAAAGATGAAAGTAATAGTATCATTCCAGTCCTTCCCAGATTGATGTAATCCATATATGCTTTTCAAAAGTAAACATACATCATCAGCATTACCCTCTTCAAACAGTTCGGGTTGGCGCATGTATACAATTTCTTTCAGAGTACTATTTAAATATGCACCTACAACGTCGACATGATCAACCTCCCATCCTCTATCAACAGACAAAGCCATTAGGATCCTAAAGGACGCTCGTCGCATTACTGGGCTATAGCTATCCCAGAAATCTATACCATAAACTTGATGGAAACCTTGGGCTACTAACCTGGCTTTATACTTAAAAGTGCCATCATCTTTCTTTCTCAGGCTAAATACCCACCGGGAACCTATAACATTAACATTCTTTGGTTTTCTCACAACTTCCCAAGTTTGATTTTTCTTCAAGTTCTCTATCTCTAATTTCATTGCTCCAATCCAGTGATCTCTATCAATTCTACTAAGCGCCTCCCCTACAGATTTAGGTTCTGCCAATGTAATTTCACCACAATCTACTTTAGCACAACATTCACATACAACTTTCTGCTTAATAGTTCTCGTGGTTCTACGGGGTTGTACATTTTCTTGGGGTACATTTTCCAAATTATCCACATTTATGTCATTACCTACTATACTAGGTTTATCATCATTCTCATCTACACTGGGATGTGACCCACCCACATTGTCTTCTGTATCAGTACAGTCTGAATCATATACATAAATGGGTGTTTCACTCTTAGTCTGAATCACAGTCTTTCGAATAATAGTCTTATAAGGAAAAACACTTTCTTCAAACCTAGCATCTCTGGATATGCGAATCTTCTTCTCATTTACACTATAGAGTCTATACCCTTTAGCGTCCCTAGCACTACCAAGGTAAATACATTCAACTGCTCTGCTGTCAAGTTTATCCTTGACATTTAAATTCAGATCCCAAGCCCTGCAGCCAAAAACTTTCATTTCTCTGGCCATATCTATAGTAAATGCCTTCTTAGACCAGACTTCAATGGGAATTCTTCCTTGGATTGCTTTAGATGGGCAACAATTTCTAATATTACTTGCGGTGAGTACCGCCTCTCCCCAGAAAGACTTCGGCAATCCTGCATTCTCTAATATGCAACGAACAATGCATAGCAAAGTTCTATTCAACCTCTCAGAGCGTCCATTTTGTTGTGGGGTTCTAGCTACACTTAACCTTCTGCCTATTCCTTTCTGATCCAAGTATTCATTAAATGCTGCACTGCAATATTCTCCCCCATTGTCTGATTGTAAAAATTTAATTCGTCTCTCTTGTAACACTTCAACTTTCTCTACATATCTTTGAAAGGCTGGTAATACATCACACTTGTTTGTTAAAACTTCAACAGTTGAGAATCTTGAGTTATCGTCTAAAAAGGTTACAAAATACTGTTTCCCACCCAAGCTTTGTGGTGTAATTTTTCCACATACATCTGAATGTATCACCTCCAAAACATTCTCTGCACTTTTGGAATTCTTACAAAATTTCTTTCTGTGTAACTTTCCTGTGATGCATACATCACAATTTAATTGACACTCATCTACACCACAAAACTTTGGTAGGGTTTTCATATGTCCAAATCTCTGATGCCATATGGCTTCACACTTCAGGGCCTTGGCCTTCATAAGATTCATTCTCTTTTCTATTTCCATCTTACTACTTATACTACACATCAAACTCTTGCCTGACACTGTATAATATTCACACTGAAGATGGTATAATTGATCTCCCTTTCCCCTGGCTACAAAAATGACAACTCCATCCTTTGAGACTGTTATTATCCCATTCTTTATATGTGCTTCACAACCCAACCTATCTAATTGTCTCATTGACAACAAGTTACAATCCAAACCAGGTACATATGAACAATTATTTAATCTTAACTTCTTGCCTCCATATTCATTTGTTACCTTTAAGGCTACACTCCCTTTACCCAGCAAAGGAGTACTCGTCTTCCTTTTCGCCAACATGACGTTTCCTCTTACACCCTCATTTAAGTTGTCGAATATATCCTTGTAGGGCGTCATGTGGTGGGATGCTCCTGAATCAAGAATCCACAGATCCCTGAACTCCTCGGACCTACTTCCCGCATGGGCTGTCATGACAAATTCCTCTGTTGTTTCAATGTGTTCCTCCGCTACTACAGCTATTTCTTCTTCTTCTTCATTCTCCTTTTGAACTTCTGCTATTTTGGCGGTTCCCCCATTATTCTTTAGGACATTAAACTTTGGACACAATTTAGCAATATGTCCAGCTTGATTGCATGCAAAACAAATTACATTCTTCTTTACATTTTGGTCACAATTGATCCCTTTACTTTGGTTTTTGAATTTTCCATCACGTTTTGGGTAATAATTATTATTCTTCTGGTACCTAGATTCTCTTCTAAGTAAAAAGGCTTTTTCTTCTTCGTTGTTCTCAAAATCTCTGTGAATTTTATCTTGTTTTTCTGTCAGGTATAATTTGCTAATTACCTCTTCTAAGGATGTTTTGTCCTCTTTACTTGAAAAGGATAACATGAGATTTTCATATTGTTTGGGTAACCCGCTGAAAATAAAACCAATATGTGCTCCTTCACTAAACGGTACATTAGCATTCTTCAACTTCAAAATTAAATTTTGTTTCCTCGTTAGGTACTCATTCATGCTTATTTCGTCAGTCTTTTTGGTCAAAGCTAATTCTTCAATCATCAAGGCAATATGGACCCATGTGTACTCACAGTTTCGCCTTTTCAGCTTTTGCCAAACTTCTGCAGCTGTAGTCAGATGTGCTATCGACGGTACATATTTATCTTCTATATTCTCGGTAATAAAGTTAAGTGCTTCAAGATTTGTTTGAATCTGACCTGGTGTCCAATCCTCTTCTACTCCATCATATCCGGGCTCCACGGCTTCCCATTGCTTCCTCTTTCTTAGGGTTAGCGTTACGCGATGTTTCCAGATTGTGTAGTTATCGTCATTTAAAGGTTCTATGCGTCTCCAGTAAACGTTAGATTTGGACGAAGGCGTTTCATTTCTTATCCGTTTTTACCTCGATGATCCAATGTGATTTCACAAAGGAAACAACACTAACAAGATGTGCAGAATGAATTGCCCTGATATATATGTTGAAACTGTAAATGATAAACTAGAAACAAACTGTCAAAATTGCACTAAATTGAACAGTGAAGTACTAAAAGCAAAGGAGGAAGTATTATCTTATAAAGAAATTATAAAAGTGCTTCAAGCTGAGTTACATAATAATGTGAGACTAAATAATCCAAGTGAGCTGCAACGAAACAATAATTATTGTGAACAAGCTAAAACTTTATTAATGGAAGAAGACTGGGAACTAGTAATAGACAAAAAGAAAAGAAATCTGGTTTTTAATATAAATTTAATACAGATAATACCCACAAACGTGAATAAACCTGATTTGAAACATAACCTCACAGATGATGAAGAACGGACTGATATGAGAATGAAGGAACTCGGAGAAAGAAATATAATGAATCATACCTTGACAAAAGAGAAGATTAAATATGAAGAAAGTCAGAGAAAATACAAACATAAAATATGGTGATAACCATGTGAAAAAAAGTGCAGCTGAACTTCGCACGATTTTGGATCATAGATAAAATATTATGGGAATTACCAAACCAGGTGCCTTGATGAGTGATATTTTGACAACGGCTACAGATGAAGTTGCTTCATTAAGTAATAAGGATATCCTGATCTTGTGGGCTGGGGCAAATGGTATTAGTAAAAATAATACAAATGAAGCACGTAAGTGCTTAATGAAGTTTGGAAGAGCATAGAAGGACAAATATCATTCTAATCCACACACACACTACATAAATATGATCTTACAGCTATTTCCTGTGTAAATAGAGAGGTATTGAAATTCAATAGGCAAGTAATGAACATAAGAAAACTGAATTCAAATGGAAATTGATCCACAAAGACAACATATTACTAGGCATGGACAACATCTAAATCTATTGGGCAAAGAGTTAGTTGCCTCAGAGCTTGCAAAGAAAATTGATCAACTCTTAACTAAGTCAGAAATTAATCCTCTCCAAATGCAATGTAAAGAGGATATTTTGCACGAAGAAAATTCATCTGCACAAAATGAAATTGAAGAATTGATGTTGAATAATTGTAAAAAGACTGTAAAATTAAATAAGTGTCAAGGTGGAAAAATAGAGGCTAATAGGTAAAATGCTATGAGAACTAGAAAAAATCCAGCAACAAAATGAAATGATTTTTTATGGTAAAACTATTTAATAAGTATAAAACAAAAACTACAAAAAAATAACGTTGTAAAAATATTTCACCAAAATATACGTGGTTTAAGAAATAAATATAATGAAATATTATGTCATGTAGAAGAGCATACACCCCAAGTACACTGTTTCACCAAACATCATCTTGGTAGTGATGAAATAGTTTATATTAATTTGGCCCATTATACTTTAGGTGCATATTATAGTAGGAAAAATTTTAAGAAGGGTGGAATATGTATATATGTGCACGGTAGTTTAACAACTTATACTATTACTCTTGATAAATTTTGTTGTGATAAGGATATTGAAGCCTGTGCTGTAACTTTAAATACTATAAATTTTAAAGTAACTATTTTAACTATATATAGATCGCCTTCCAGTGATTATAAATATTTTTGAGTAAACTGGAATTGATTCTACAAAATTTGTATATAAAAAAGGATAAAGTTATTGTTTGTGGGGATTTTAATCTGAATTATATCGAAAATTCTCATGAGAAAACTAGATTTGAAGATATTCTTAGCTCCTTCAATCTTAGAAGTATTATTACCTTTCCTACTATAGTAGGACCAAATTCGTCCACAATTATTGATAATATATTTATTGATGAACAACATATTACCGACTATGAAGTTTTTTCCATGTCTAATGGATTATCGGATCATGAAGCACAATTGTTAATTGCACAATTTCTATTACCTTGTATCAAAAAGAACAAAACACTAGTAAAAAGAAATATAAATGATTATAATATGGCAGAATTTAGAATAAAACCAAGTTATGAAAAATGGGAACTAGTTTATAACAGTAATGACATTAATACTAGTTTTAATCAGTTTTTAAATATATTTTTGACACATTTTTATGGATCGTTTCCAATAACAAGTAGACAAAAGTATAAACAGAAATCATGGATTGCCACTGGTATAAGAATTTCTTGTAGAAACAAAAGGATATTATATGTTGAAGCAAAAAAAGTAACAACCCTATAATATATAACAATATAATATATTGTAAAATATTAATTAGAGTGATAAATCTAGCTGAGAAGATGAAATATGATAAACAAATTAAATATTCAAAAAATAAAGCTAGAACCACCTGGAGAATAATAAATAGTGAAGTGTTAAAGAAAGGAAATAGAGAAAATATTCAAACCTTTGACATAGAAGGCAAAAAGAATACTAATTTGAATGATATTGTTGAAACATTTAATAGGTATTTTAGTGGTATAGCGGATAATTTGCATAAATATATTGTAACGTGTTGGCGTTACCGAAGACGCCGTAGAGATGGTTAATTGGTTTATTTAACAATCTACAAATAACGGCTACAATTAATTATCACACAGTTGCGGGGTTTCACACTTTATAACCCTAATCGCATTAATCTGTCGACACTGTTGCGGGGTTTCACNACGAGTAGGGAAATAGAAAGGATTATATGGTCCCTAAAATCTAGTCACACCCATGGATATGATGAAATTTCGAATAATATACTCAAAGCCTGTAAAATCTTTATTAGTGAACATGTAAGTTACTTATGTAACAGAGATATGCATGAGGGTATATTCCCAGACAGATTAAAATATTGTGACATGTTGACCCCTACCTCCCCAGCTGCACGTAGCGGTAACGTAACGCTCGCGTAATAGGTGAGTAATCACCCCGCATCCTGGCAGCTATGCGCGGTGATGTCACGAGCGGAGCCGAAGATAGCCGAGCCCCGTAACCTGGTAACTATGCAAGGCGAGTCAACAGCGGTGACGTAACAGGATGACGTGGCACTCATTACGCAACAAGCAAGCCACGCAGCTATATAA
>NW_019723324.1:186810-187067 GCF_002891405.2 Cryptotermes secundus | reverse complement strand
CAGAAGTGTTACGAACTTAAACACGCCACAAACAATTTGTTGTGAATCAAGTATCTTACCGCTACAAAATGGAGATGCAGCAGATGATGGAAATGCTGGCAAGAATTGACGCCAACGTGAAATCTAACCAAGCAAAAGCAGATGCCGACCGAGTGCGGATGGAAACCAACAAAGAAATGCTGGCTAGGATGGACGCCAGCATGAAAACCGAGAAGGAAGAAAGGAAGGCGGAGAAAGAAGAAATGGAGGCCAATAGG
>NW_019723324.1:162312-185610 GCF_002891405.2 Cryptotermes secundus | reverse complement strand
CTAGGGCGCCAACCTATTACGATGTGGGTTTTCATCGCGAATATCACCGATGAGCTCATCCTGGGACTGGACATACTACGCGCCTATGATGCTTCAGTGGATATAGGGCGCCAAACTCTTCGTCTGGCGGAAGAAGAAGTATCACTATGGAGTCCTGGGGCAGGACCCCGTCCTTCTAACTTAGTAGTGGCAAAAGACCATGTGATACGCGCACGGAGCGAGGGAATAGTGATGGCTAAAATGAAGAATCATTTGGGGGGTAGAGAATGGTCTAGTAGACCCAAGCCCCCAGGCCCATCCACCTGAGGGAATTTACGTAGCTAGGACCCTAGTTCAGGACTGTCAAGAAGTACCAGTAAGGGTCATGAATGTTACCCACAAGGACCAAAAGCTCAGGAGAGGATCTCCTCTGGCGCACTGTGAGCCAGTAACACTCGTGGCTTTGCCCGAGGTGGGGCAGCAACCAGCCCCGGGTCTAACACCGAAATTAGCGGACGTGACCACAGCGGCCAAGCCACACCTAAGCCCCGGAGAATTTCAAGAGTTAGAGGATCTCGTGTCCGAGTACGCGGATATCTTCGCACAAGACAAGTGTGACAATTGTTCCAATATACAAAAAAGGTGATAAAAACTCAGAATCAAATTACAGACCTATATCCCTATTGACATCTATTAATAAGATATTTGAGAAGGTAATGCATAGTAGATTGTTAAAACATTTGAATGATAATAGTATATTAAGCAAATACCAGTTTGGATTTAGAGAAAATCAAGGGACTGAAAATGCAATTTATAGACTTATCTCTGGAATATTAGACTCATTAAATAAAAAAATGCAAGTCTGTGCGATTTTCTGTGACTTAGAAAAGGCTTTCAATTGTGTTAGCCATGATATATTATTAAATAAATTGAGGTATTATGGAATAAAAGACAAACAATACGACCTATATAAGTCATATCTGTTAAATAGAAAACAGAGAACTGCTATCTCCCATGGGACAACCTGTAGTAAAGTAAACTCTCGATGGATTAACGTAACTAATGGTGTCCTGCAAGGGTCGATCCTGGGACCACCCAAGATTTTGGAGACTAAGAGTATTCCCATTCTATTTGCTGATGATGCCAGTTTTTTAATCTCTCAAGACAATCCAATAAAACTTAAAAATACAATAAATGAAGTATACAGGATGCTGGGGGACTGGTTTAAAAAAATTTAATGTCACTTAATATAATGAAAACATATATATACATAAACTTCACTTAAAAAAATAATGTAGTTAGAGAAATGGGTGGCATAGGAACGGTTTTATTAAATACAAATCACATAAAATTCCTATGCGTTGTGTGTTGTGTACTGTTGTGTACAGGCAGTACACAACACACAACGCATAGGAAACATCTGACCATAAGCCTATACAACCTCAAGATGACATCTCCCATCATCGGGATGAATTAACAAGGAGGAGCCTAACATTTTACTTCAAATGTTTTAAACTTTTAAATATTTTAACATTGACGGTTTAATTTGAGGGCAATTTCGGATGGAATGCGAGAGTTGAACGTGCATTCAATATTCCTAGCAAGTGTTGTGCTTTTACACATCGACATTTGTAGCAGCGTCCACGCAGCATATATACTGTGTACATTTAAACAACGCCAGTGTTTTCATGTGTTTGTAATATGTGCCTCTGATGATGGTTTTATTAAACCGAAACATGTAAGGCAAATGTGATAAAGAAGTGACCTAAAAACATTGTTACACTCGACGGACTTTCTATTGAATTTGTGATTGATAGTGTAACGGACCAAAAATGAAGCAATTCAAAATTTAAAAACAATTTAAAGGAATATCTTTATTTAAATTCTTTTTATACTCTGGATGAATTTTTTAAGAAATAATGATTATACAACTATGTAAATATGTAAGATGTTGAGTAGTACAGTAAATGGATAATCATTGTGAATGTACGATAACCATACTTATAATTTAATTTTTTTATTCTAGGTGGTTCAAATATGACCGGGACTGATTTAAAAAAAAAACATAATTGCCAAACACTTACTTGCATATGTCAGTCTTCAATGTACTCCCCTCCGGAGTCAACACATTTTTTCCAACTTTCTGGAAGCATCCTGATGCCCCCCCCCCAAAAAAAGACTTGTGGTTGGCGGCGTATCCTCTCCCGAACAGTCTGGATGAAGGCGTGATTGTCCACAAACCACATGCCTTGCAAGTCTGATTTGAGCCTTCCGAGCAGGTAGAAATCACTTGGGGCCAAATCGGGACTGTACAGCGGATGTGTCAGAAGGTTCCATTTCAATTTCTGAAGGGTTTCCATTGCTGTTTTGGACGTATGGGGGCGTGCATTGTCTTGAAGGAAGACTACCTGCTTTCCACCTGTCTTCTGCTTGGATCGGATCTTACTCCAAGTTCCTTGATAGTGATGAGCCTATTCTCACGAATAAGCACGTCTGCACAATCAGTGTTCACGGCCAACAATCATGCGGTTCATTCTCCACGTGCTCTCTGCCCTCTCTGAAGCACTTACACCACTCAAACACATGGGTCCATGAGAGACACTCTTCCGCATACTGTTGTTGGAGTCTGTGGTGAATTTCAGTGGACCGGACGTTTTCTCCAACGAGGAATTTGATCACAATGTGTTGTTCCACGCTCCGCGGAGGGTGGAGGTTGTGGCTTCAATCTCGCAAGGTCGCACAGCTACTGCGAAGTGCGGCTTGTTTACAAAAAATCAGCCCTGGTCATATTTGAACCACCTTGTATGTTGGATTTGTTGTATATATTAAAGCTATATGACCAAAATATTCTGTTATTTTTGATGGAAACTTTTATCTTAAATTTTTATTTTAAATGATAATTTTGAGTGTATTGTGCTAGAGAGTCATTGTATTATGATGTAAACAAACGTAGTCATATATTATAAGTCTTTTTGACAATGCTTGATAGTATTAGCAAGGTAAATTAACACAATTCTGTACCTAAGGCTTTAGCCTACTATAGATATAATGGAATAAGGAAGGAATAATAATAATAATAATAATAATAATAATAATAATAATAATAATAATAATAATAATAATAATAATAATAATAATAATAATAATTCAGTTCATTTCTTTATTATTTATGTGCCAAGTCAACAGCCGTAAGGCCAGTTACAGACTTAGCACAGTGTAGATGAAAGTAATTACGTGTAACATTATACAGACATTAGACAAACACATTATAAGTCAAAAATAAATTACAGGAAATTTCTTGGGGAAACACAGTAATGAAGAAAAGTAAACAAACAAGCAAATAAATGATAATAATAATTTCATTATCATAAATAATAATAATAATAACTTACCGCCATCTGTGAACCGATTATCTAGAAAATGTGGGAGCCTCAACATATCACAACCCCATGGGCCTCCACGGCCTGTCACAGGGATACCCTTACTTTTTACTTTTACTGTAGTGCTGAGCAATGGGAAAATATTAATAACATATATGCACTGTAGTTTGCTTTTGCAGCAGATCTTTCAGTTTTCCATACACCAATATTCAGGGGTCATAAACTTTCTTTATGTGGGTGTTACTGATTGAAAAGTTCCTGCATAAAAGGTGCAGTCTTATGGGATGTGACTCCATGTGATATGGTAGAAGTTTACCTACCTTTCAGAGCACCATGCTGTCTCCATCTTCAGGTATGAATAGTAAGCTCCCTGCATGCTTGTTCATGATTCGTACTGGAAGATGGAGGCAGTATGTTATTCCTAAAGATCAGTAATCTTCTACCAAATTACATGGTGTCATATCCCAGAAGACAAAGGTCCCTGCAGACACCTCAGACAAGACCAGATCCAGCACACCTTGTATAATCTCTTGCTTTCAGCTCCTGGGGCACCGTCCAATGTATCATTTCCAGACGTATCATTGACGATGGCCCGCGTTATATGGGATGTCCCAGATGAACCAAATGGAGAAATTTTAGCATATCGTGTGACATACCATTTACGCACTCACAGTAATGTCAACTTCTCCCGTGAGTTTCCACCTTCGGACAGAACATATCGGTAAGTAAAGTAAGAAGTATATGAGATCCGACATAGCTAAGTCAGTATAGTGATTAGGCTAGGTGCTGTATGACCAAAGAATGGGGGTGCATTCTGGCAGGGGTGAGTGACTTCTCTTCTCCACAGTGCTGAGTTTGGCTCTGAGACCCACCCAGCCTCATGCCCATTGGACATCGGGGGGTGGTCAGTGTGTAAATCACTCATTCCTGTTAGTGCCGAGGTTAAGTACGCGTGGACATATACCTCCACTTCCTCATAGGTTTTCATGGTGTAGTGTTTACTTAGACACGTGACAAATTTACCTGTACCATAAATACATATTGTAGCATGTAGCTTTTGTAGACTTGATGATGAACCTTCTGGTTCCATAGGAGGAGGGACATTTCTTGAGCAGTTGGATACCATCATATTCTCAAGACTGTCCCCGCTCCGTGGAATGACTTAACTAACAAACTCCTTGCAACAGATTCCTTCTTAAGAAGGAAATGATCACTCAGCAACTTAAGAAATTTTGCGTCTTTAATGGAACTTTAAAGTTTGTCACTGTCTTTGTAAGAGCTGATTGGAGTCCATTAGTTTAGTTAAATGAAATTATGACTTTTCTTGCAGGGCAACAGAATTGGCTCCGGAGCAATATTACATGTTCTCGGTGACTGCTCAGACTCGCTTGGGATGGGGGAAAACAGCCAACGCACTAGTATTTACTACAAATAATCGTGAACGGCCTCAACCTCCATCTGTACCACAGATTAGTCCAAGCCAAGTTCAAAGTGAACAGATTACCTTCAGCTGGACTCCAGGACGTGATGGATTCTCTCCTCTAAGGTACATCACCAAATTATATAATGTATTTATTTGATGATTTGTATATTGACATCTTCAGTAGATCAGATTATATTGTGTTGAATGGTAGGATGATAAGTGTATAATAAATTGGCTGGAATTTTCCTGGTGGTACTTGAGGGAACAGTGAAAAACCTCAGTCAGAAGGAATTACAAAAGAATTTTCACAGGATAAACTCTGACAGGATTCCAGAAAAGATTACAGTGTCAACCAAAAGGAAAATATAGTTTTGGAAGACCTCTGAGAAATGGAAGTATATATAATGTTTTGTGGCATCCTTAACAGATCACAGTAGGCCTAGTGTTGAAAGTGATGATGATGATGATGACGATGATGAAGTTTCACTGTAATTTTAAGACTAAGAAACTATTTTCCCCTGTTGACTGTCATTTGACAATTATTCACAGTACAGAAGGACAGACTGACTTTGATTTAAAGCATAGTAATAACTATCTGTACCACTTCCTGTAGCATTAAAAATCTCTGCATATTGCATACTGAGTATGTGTTTTTGCATGATTCTCATACTAAGCAGAGATTATTTGTGAAAACATTGTCAACCAATTGGTCTTGTAATGGGGATGCAGTGTGTTTTCTGTGACATAGAAACCAATTCTCTGAATATTTCTTAGATGAACTTCAGGCCTCAAGCAGTTAACCAGCATACATACTTTTGTTCAGGTATTACACTGTTCAGTATGCAGAGAATTCTGGCCCCTGGCAGACGGTTCCAGAGAGAGTTGATCCTCAGGTTACCTCATACACGGTGGCCAGCCTCAAGCCCTTCACATCATATCGGTTTAGGATCCAGGCCACCAATGACATAGGTCCTAGTGGATGGAGTGTACAGTCAGATGTTGCACAAACACTTCCTGCAGGTATGATATCACTTGAACACTATATGTATTAGAAATACAGTCATGTGTACAGTCAGATGTTGTGCAAACACTTCCTGCAGGTATGATATCACTTGAACACTATATGTGTTAGAAATACAGTCATACCTCAACCTACAACTTCCTGACTTACAAATTTCTGGGTATGCAATCCTATTAAATTAACACCCATTAGTCCTTGGCCTTGAATTTCTGGGCCTATGTCATGAAACTTGAATTTGAGGCCTTGTACTATTTCTTCAGGAAGCCTAAGATCCCAGCAGCCACTCTTCAACCTTCCTCCTGCAAGTCCATTCCCTCTCAAAATCTCCCACAATCAGAATTCTCCTATCTGATTCTGGGGAGGTGTTGGACATGTCAGATTTTGATGAAATGTGTATTATTTAGTTGTTTATGAAGTTTTCAAATATTCTGATGGCTTGGATCATAACTCTGCAATCCGTGGTAAAATATTAATTTAATTTTAATATTTTCAATAGTTTAAATGTTTTTATTATTTTATTTGATATTCCTTTATTGGCATTATAATAAAACAATAGAATTATAGTATAATAGTGTTTAAAAATATCGAAAAATGAATTTGAGCCCTTTGTCCCAGGAATGTGACTCTGAATGTCATGCTCTAATGAGCTTGATGTATGATCCAGTTTCAGGAACACGTTAAGTCATAAGCCTGAGATACAACTGCATTGTCATGCAAATTATTTAATATTTTATGAAACCCTCTGCCAGATGTTAGCCAAATGTACTAAAATCTTTGGCAACTATCTTCATCAGGGATGAACTGAAATCCAACTTTTCAGGGATATGCTCTGTCTCCATTGCTCCTAATCACCCCAAAAGATCTTACTTCGTTTATTCACCATCAAAGTTTCAGAGCATATAAGCAGTAGACATGTAGTAGTATGCAAATATAATATATTTAGTAGAATATATATGATGAATTCATTTTATATCAAAGAACTGTATGATCAATATTTGTTATTTTATTTAAAATCTCATCTTGAATTTTATTGAAGTTTTAATGTTTAAATATTAGAGAATAACTTTACTATGATGTAAACAATTTTTGTTATAAATTATACATTAGACAATTGCTTGATTGTATTAGCAAGATAATTTGACACAATTCTGTATCTAAGCTTCGGCCTCAAATGGATGTGATGGAACAAGAAATTAACAGATAAGTGAAATTGTGATTGTACTACTTAGCTCCAAGCAGAGGTGTGACAGGCCTGAAGGTGGTGCCAATTACCACAACGAGCGTGAGGGTAGAATGGGACACAGTGGAGAAGATTTACTGGAGTGGAGACCACAAGACGGGAGGTTATCGTGTTGAGTATCGCTCTGAAAAGTTCCCTACAGCAGCACAGGCTACCCCCAAAGAAGATGTGATGGGCATTGCGGTAAGCTCCTGTTATGTCATTATACTTCGAGTCTAATGTTCAGACATTTCATCCAATCTCAGCTGTTGCCAGAAGCTTCATTCTTCTATTTCTTGCATTTAAAACCTACACATATAATAGAGTTAATGGGCACAATATGAGCATTCCTACTGCAAGAACAAATATGATTTAATATTAAGTAGAAGAAATCATAAGAGCTTATTTCATATAGTGAAAAATGCTTGAACGAGTAAGAAATGTTGATTTACTTAGCCTGCAAACAGTGATCATTAAATGTAAAAGTAAATATACATGAACAGTTGTGTGGAGCTGTAAAACACACACTACTAAGGACACACCAAAAGCAAATCCTATAAGCTTAGTGATAATGACATCTGTGCTTTTGTATGGATCTGAATGCCGGATGAATGAAAGAATAAATGAGTGTTTGCAGAATGGAGAATGACTGATCATAAATGTAATGAAGATATTCCATGTGAAGAGGGAATACAAATTAAAACGCTTTAACTGTATGAATGTTGCAAGCCAGCATACTTGCATTGAAACTGACAGAGCCAAAGAGATCAGGTCATGAGTCGCTTAGTACAGCACTTCTCTCAATAGGTGACATCAAGTGTGATAACTTGATGTTTAAGTGAAAGAACAGGCTTTCACTTTATTTATACCTATAGCTGTTTGAAGGTACTTTGAGGAAGAATTGTGGGGTTTTCTGTATCATTGCATTTGCTTCTGAGCAGCCTTGGCATTTATGACAGGTAGCTCCATGTTGGGGTTTGGTAGTCTGAAGGCTTAGAAGAACATTCGGAAAGAATGCTTAAAATGTAAATGTTTGAAATTGTTATTTTGTCTCTCTTTTTAAACATTCTATCATTTTAATTGACTTTTTAAGGTTTATTGACTATTTGCTATACTATTGTAAGGACAATTTTTTTTAGTCTAGGTGGCTGATGCCCACACACAAACAAAAGTTAAAATCGTGCCACAAACCCCTTGAGAACCAGGGACTTTGGTTGCCTATTTCCAGGCAGTAGATGTTAAAACTATTTGCTGACATTTTTTAAAACTGAGGAAGTGAGGTTGATGCATTTGCAATGTTACACAACAGTCCAACCAGGTGGTGCTGAAGGACCTCACTCGCAACTGTAACTATGACATTGTGGTGGTCCCATTCAACTCCCAAGGTTCTGGACCACCTAGCCCTCCTGTAGCAGTGTATGTCGGTGAAGCGGTGCCAACAGGGGAGCCACAAGCAGTAGAAGGAGAGGCTGTCTCATCCACAGAGGTGAGGCTTCATTGGAAGCCTCCCCAGCAGAGCCAGCAGAATGGGGACCTGTTGGGTTACAAGGTGAGCAACTCCACGCCTTTCAGTTGTCCTGAGCCAATAGAATTTGGTTTGTGGCCTTCAATATGATTTTCCTTGCACTATCATTTTTATGACTGAGTGGCTTGGAGTAGTGCTAATGCTCTAGACTCATATGTGGGAGGTGCTTGGTTTAGATCTCAGCCAGGATACCAGCTAAAGTGATTGAGATTTTTCTCAGTCCCCTTAGGGAAATAACAGAGTAGTATTTTTATGACAGACATTGCCCTTGGCCGTTGCACTGTATTATGTAGAAGTACAATTAGGATTGAATTCCATCAAGTGCAGCAATTTTTTAATATTTTTTATTATTAAAAAACATAGTTGTGCTTGATGGAATTCAATCCTAATTCTTACTTACGTATCAGAGGAATACCTTGAATAGGCCACAGCCACTTTCTTCTAAATCCTTTCCAATTCATTGTTCATCAGCTTTCTTATCATTTGATGCCATGGTAACAACACAGTATAATAATTCACTATCATATCCATGTTAAAATTTGGTCTAGAAAACCGAGATTAATTGCTGTGGGGATCTGCTGTGATTACCATGTGACACCCTCTATCTGCTAAAGCTGGCACTAACTTCGCCGACAAGTGGCGGTTGCTCGGTTGGTATAGTTCGTTTGTGGACTACAAGCCACTGAGTTTATTGATGTTACAAATGTGGGAGAGGAAACATTGAGGAAGCAGCAACTGAGCAAGGGGCTTGGAGAATTAGAACTTACTGAGAACTGGGTGAATTGTATAAAACTCCAGTTCTGGTAGTGGCTATCAAAATTTAATATTGGACTCATTGACTTGGGGTCACTGAAATGTAACCTTAAATTGAGAACATTAAGTGTGAGTTTTACTGTACGTAATCATATTGTCACATGTTGGGTGTATAACGCGACAAATAACTTCGTGCCATATTGGATATAGCGAATTTATTCCACTCGCTCCTACAACCACACCATTACAATCTCACGATTACTGCCATCGGCAGTATCACAAATACTAGACTGCATTTAACTGGTTACTCTTTCTCTAGTAACTGGCTCAGTACTCACTACTCACTACCAATCACTCACTACTAACTAACTAGTGTTCGCTGCTCCTTATTTAGCCTCGGCACGGACAACACAGAAAACAGTTATGTGATAGGTACCGCTGTTGCCTGATGCCGTGTTTGCAGGTTGCCTATCAACACTGTCGAGAGTTGTTTACTGCTCTGTAGCAACCGCGGCATCCCTTGGTAATGTCACCACGGGAAGGTGCGGGGTGTTGACTGGCCTATTACCATAGCAGCGGCAAAGCTCCGAAGGTGTTATGTCACCGCTGGCGGGGGAGGGGGTGTCCTGCATGGCACAAATGTCACAATATATTAAATATGACAGAGCTGTTTATTCTAATTAAATTTGTGTGATATGTGACAGATTTTCTACCTTGTTACGGACTCGCCCCAAGACGAGGAAGAGATTCGTCGTGAAGAAGAGCTGGAAGTTGTTCCAGCATCATACAATTCACACAGCTTGGTGTTCCTGGATAAATTCACTGAATACAAGATTCAGATATTAGCCTTCAATCCAGCAGGTGATGGACCCCCGTCTGGACCCATAACAGTCAAAACTTTACAGGTATGTTAATCAGTGGTGTCCAGCTTCCCCAGAGCTTCAAATTCCTCCGTCGCTCTACACTGGTAAGGGGGAACAGACAAATGCTAACCCAACTCTGCCACTGAGTCCTGATTAGCTGTCCTGCTTCTTATCCTTGAGGTTGGGATTCAGATCTTGATTCAGGGACTGGCTATTATGATTGAGGTTCTTTTGCAGCTTTTCCTTAGTTCTTCCACTCAGATTTCTGGTTTTTTTTTATTGCTAGTGGGGTGGGACTAAGTCCCTTGTACTGCAGCCACTTCTGGCCTATTGTACCAGCCCTAGATTATAGGTGAGGGTGATTGTGGAGCAGTTGGTGGAATGAAGAGTGGCAGGGGAAACCGAAGTACTCAGAGAAAATCTGCCCCAGTGCCACTTTGTCCACCACAAATCCCACTTGACCAGACCTGGGATCGAACCCAGGACACCACGATGGGAAGCCAGCGACTAACCGCTTGAGCTATGGCACGGCCCCAGATTTCAGGTTAGTATATCAAATTAGGCCATGTACATTTTTATATCCTTTCCAGTTCAGCATTTTTGAATCTGCCTATCATTTGATGCTGTGTATTCAGCTCAGTTGAAAGACTCATTACTCAAATGTTATACACACACCCCAGTGTAACCCCCATTAAATGTTCTTCGATTTGAGGGCTCCTTTCATTTACCTGGGTTTTTGGACTTTGCACGTCATCTGATATTCTAAAGAAGGTCCAAAATCCTAGGAAACCTGAGTGTTATACACCATTGTCAGAACCCTTTAGAATCCACATGAATTCCACTTATCCTAAGTCAGTAATTTTTTGTGTCATTTTCCTCCACTTAAGATTTTCCTCAGTTTAGTTTTAAAATCCTTGCTTCCCCCAAAGAAAGCTGAAGTTTGAGATTCACTGTGTATATACATATACATATTAAAGATCTTTATACCATTATATTACCATTGAAAGTCTGAAATGGACAGTTGTATTGTTACGTGTTTCCTTCTCGGTTATATTGTAAGAAACCTCCATTGCTTGAAAGGATCCTTTTACTTTCTTCAAGTTACAAATCTGAACTAACTCCATGGAGCTGGGTTCTTCTTAAGAAGCCAATAGTTGCTCACCCACTCAAGAAATTCCTACCATTTTGTGGAACCCAATATTTCTCACCACTGATCCCTATCTTGTGCCAGTTGAATCCTGTCCACACCCTGTCATCCTGTTTCTGCAAAACACATATTCTCACATCTACATCTAGGTCTTCCTAGTGGTTCTTTCCTTCAGGTCTTCATGCAGAGATTTTGTAAGCAACCCTCTCTTCTCCCTTGTATGCTACATGCCCTGATCTTCTCATTATCCTTAATTTGATCATCCTGATTGTAATTGGTAAGGGAACACAAATTATGAAGCTCCTCACATGATTTTATCCAGCCAGGTAAAAATCAAAAGGATTTTAAAATGTTCAAAATTTGACATGGTGTCACAAGCCAGAAGTCTCCACGTTGAGTTTGGTGAGAAACTGGTATGTGCTTTAACTGATGCCCCCGGTTACCTCCAGTTATATTGTTGTCAGGGTTTACCTGGTGCTCCAAATAATCTGAGGTTTTCTGACATCACAATGAGCAGTCTGATGGTGTCATGGGATCGGCCTAAGAAACGGAATGGAGAAATCATTGGCTACATTGTGAGCTATGAAACAGCTGAACAAAATGAACGTAAGTAAAGCAACAGTTCATGTGGAGATAGCAATGAGGAAGACAGGGAGATTTCAATTTATTATGTGTCTTCTTCTTTGTATCATGAATGACAAGACATTTATGCAGTATACATGCAACACAACACAACACGAAACAGACACATACACTCTCTCTAATTCTGTTGCACACTTTCAGCCCTCATTCAGTGTTCTTCACTCTGACTCCCCTCCCCAAGTTAAACCTTGAATTTAAATGGTTCAAAGTCAATAATTTCCGCTCAATCTCTTTCCTTTGAGATTTTCCTAGGTTTAATGTTGAAATCCACTGCTTCTAAAAGGAAGCTTAAATGGAGGTTTCACTTGTGTAGTGGAGTCTAGTGCTATACCAGCTCACCCAGTGACATCATGTCATCTAGTCTATCTATCTAGCTATCTTTATTCCTGTTGCTCCCATTTGGAGCGTAGGGCATCCATGAAACACTTCATTTCACTTCAGTTTCTTAATCTTAGACAGTTGGAAGGACTCCTTGGCTGGGGTATTAGCCCATCTCAAGGCCACTACATACACAGGACAACACAAACACAGAATAAACGCACACAGACATCCATGCCTTGAGTGGGATTTGAATCCACAGTCCCAGTGTTCAAGTGAGCGAAGACAGTTCATGCCTTAGACCTCATGGCCACCGAGATCAGCATTTCGTCTAGTAGGGAAGTATTAATATTTCAGAGGACCCTACAGCTCCAATCTTAAGGGTAGAAGAGTCATCCTTGTACCCTGAAGATTGAGGCAGTATGTTCACCTAGACTGCTGGTACCCATGTACCAGACTACACAGTGTCACATCATAGAGGCCTGTAACCTAAATGTTCACTGCTGTGAGAACCTCAGATCTTGTTAGCCGTGTATATCTGTTTTGTGTTGACATATCTCATATTTGTGTTTTTGTCTCAGGTTTCAGCAAACAGGTGAAGCAGAAAGTAACAGGGACAAAACTGCTCATACAGACTCTGGAAGAGGAGGTGACATACACATTCTCAGTGCGCGCACTGACAATTGATTATGGGCCAGCAGTGACTGGAAATGTGACAACAGGACCACAGGAGGGTTCACCTGCAAAACCCAAAGATCTTGTGATGAGCAAGTCAGTGTCCAGTGTTGACATGCACTGGGCAAATGGTCCTTCTGGGAAAGGACCCATCCTTGGTTACTACATCCAGAGCAAGAGAACAGGTAACAGATTTCTTGTGTTATAGCTTCACTTACATGGTGGCTGCAGTTTCCTGTCATTTCATCGTATACTAACTTCATAATGCAGACAGTTGCCACAGTTATGAATGGTTACTCTCCTGGAAAGAGCTCTTAAAGTGAAATTTCATAATGCGAGTCACGGAGCTCTGACTCACCCGCCACGTCACCATGGCCAGAGTTGCCACGTCACTGCTGGGGGAGAAAGGGGTTGTCCTCCATTGCGCAACATGTCACACTGCTCCCTCCTTAAGGCTGTTCATCCCGAATAGCCTAACGGTGCACCCCCGTTCCTTTTCTTTGGAGGCTGTGCTTTCTGCGTCTCCTGTTTTGGCTACTCCCCGCAGCGACTATTATCCGGCCGTTACAACCGCTCCCCTCTTAAGACCAGCTCGTCTCGAGCGGTTTCCTTTCAGCTTGCCTAGAAGATCCCTTGTATTACATTCATTCTTGCTAGGGAGGCCGGTGCTCTTACTACCAGTTCCCCCCATATGGGCTGTTTCCCTTTTTTCTGTTTTGGAGGGGGTTGACCCCTCCACAGTGTCCAATTCTTGCCTTGTCATAGGCCGACAGAAAATCCGGCTACTCGCTTGGCGATCTGCAGTCTTGCAGTTTTTCTCAGGTCTGGTTTCTTCACATATCGTGGCTGTCTGCCGCCTAGGTCCTTCACTTCATTTCTGCGTTGTAGTTGCTGTCTGAGGCCTCGGTTCCTGATGCCAGTGTTGTGTTCTGGGCCTTTCCACAGTCTCTTCCCGAACGTCCGTTTCTTGGTGATTTTCGGTGCGACCTTATTCTTGTTTTGTCTCATATGCCTGTGTTCTGCACAGCATGTGATCTTCCTCATGGCTGCGGTTACTTCTTTCCCCAGTCCACAATTTCTTTGTGTCCAAAATTTCCTGAAGATGTTATTCTTTCGCCATGCTACTGTTGCATGGTGGGACATCTTCCTGCTGTTTTTCTTCTGCCGTGCCACTTCCACATGGTGGCTCATCCTTCTGTGGGCTACAGCCAACTTCTTCTGGGGTCTGCGATTTTCCCGTGTTGAATTCTTCATTTGTCGCTTGTTTCGGTCCCTACACTTTTTCTGCTTCAGTACTCCGACTGGAATTACTTTGGTGACTTGTACAGGTACCTTTCGTAGTTCTGCCGCCTCAGGTTTCCTGTCCACTGAGGCCAGCTCTCCTTCTGGACGTGCCTCCATTTCTTGGCAGGCCATCGTCACTCCGACCGGTATTGCAATGGGGACCTCTTCTTGTTGTTCAGCCGCAGGTTTCATGTCCACTGAGGCCGGCTTTTCTTCTTCTAGACATGCCTCCATTTCTTGGCAGGCCATCGTCCCGTCTTCTTCTAGATGCGCCTCTGTCGTTTCTCGGCAGGCCATCGACATTACGTCCATTTCTGATTTGGTTTCGGCAACCATCTCCTTGTGGCTGGCGTCCATCTCTTCTCACCAGGCTTTCGTTTCTGCGGCCAACATTTTAAAAATGTCTTTTAGGTCCTTTTGATCGGCCTCTGCCTTCACCTGGTCAGCATCCATTATTGCCACTAGGCGTTCAAACAAATTTTCCGCCTCCATCGTGCGGTAGTTTAATTCGTTGAGGCGTGTTCAAGTGCGTAAACCAATTCTGACAGTCAAATTGTCACGTACCTTGAGTTCGAATCCTGTCGGTCACGTGTGTAAGTCCAATCCCACTTCTGACACCAGTGTAACGTGTTTCGTTACTGAAGATGCCGTTTGGATTGTTAATTGGTTTATTTAACAACCTACAAGTTGTAACTACAATTGATTATAACACTGTTGCGGAGTTCCACACTTTATGACCCTGTTCGCAATAATCTCTTCACTCTGCAGGGTTTCACACTTTCTAACCCTATTCACAATAATCTCTTCACTCTGTGGGGTTTCATGCTTTATAACCCTATTCGCAATAATCTCTTCGCTCTGTCCTCAATAGTCTACACGTATTCACAGTACAGGAGTTATACAAGTCTCTCTGTATTACACACTACCAATTACACACGTGTCCAGTTCTTCTTTCCGCAACTGCTGTTGTACTCCAACTGTCTTTGGCATCTGCTGCCTTGAGAACTCCTGATCACACACTCGTTATAACCGAACTCGGTGACTACTACAATTCATCTGTCTTAGGCAGCTGCTATATTTCAACTCACTTCGTAGGCAGTGCCTTGAAAACTCGCTTCGTAGGCTGCTACACTTTAACTCTACGCTGGCTAGATTCCAACCCAACTCGTAGGCTGCTGCCTTGAGAACTCACTTCGGCGGCTGATACACTTTATCTGTCTCTTGGGGACGGCTACACATTAACTTATATAGTCGCAGTGTTTGCCTGTTACGTAATCGGTACCACTGTTGCCTGACACCGTGTCGACAGCGGCGTTGTGTGTCATGTCACAGTGCGGAGGGGGGGGGGGATGGAGCACTGACTCACCTGTCACGTCACTGCTGGGGGGGGGAGGGGTTGTCCTCCATTGTGCAACATGTCACAATATAGTGGTTTCTTTTCGTGGTTGTACACAGTGCCTATTTTTATTATAACAAATTTTATTAACCCGTTCAAGCAAAGAACTATGAGGCAGACACCATGATTGTCTGAGTTTAAAAACAGCTGGTACTGCATTCTCATTATTTTGCAGTAAACAATATTTTGTTCAGGGTTTCTGAAAACACCCAGGCTTTGTTTGGTGCTGCCATCTATTCATGACTGTAGCATTAATTTCAATTTGAAGTCAAAGGTGTGTCTGCCTCTGTGTTGCATACTGTGGCACTTCTCTATTGCAGTGGGCTACACTTGATGTTAGGCTCCAAGGGATGCCTACATTAAATTAATGACATCCTTGAAAAATTAATGCATATCAGCGGATGTCTCAAATGATTTTAGGGTGAAATGTGTAACAGTATAGAGCATGCATGCCATCCTCTGCCTTTTATAGTGAAACTCCCATTTAAGATTTGGGAGTAGTGAATTTTTATGCTGAACTGAGCAAAATCTTAAAAAAAAAAAAGGTAAAGCTATCCCTGTAACAGGCTATGGAAGCCCATAGTGTTGTGGATGATCGGTTCAAAGATGGCAGTGAGGTTGTCAGCCTTATGCATCAGTTGCCCTCTACCCCAAGGAAGATTCCTGGTACCCATTTCTGCTAGAGGCTGAGTCGACCCCAGTGCCATAGTGTGGCTGGAAGGATTAGGTTGATTAAAACAATCCAGTGACCTCATCGGGAATCAAACCTGTGATCTTCCAGCTTTTAGCATAGTGCCCCAACCAACTGTGCTACTACTTGCCCCCAAGCAAAATCTTAAATGAAAGAAATTTAACTTTGTGATTACAAGTGTGGGATCATTGAAATTGAATATTTAATTCAAGGAATGTTAAATGGGAATTCCACTGTAATACGTCTTGACTCTTGCTTGATGTGAGTACAAGTACCTTGTTTTTCTAGAATTTGAGCTCTGGATATAACATGATAGAACTGCAATTTATTGATCCTCACTTGAAGGTTTTCCTTCATGTAACATTCAACTTCAGTTTTCTGAACTCATTAGCCTTTCTTAATAGTATTAAGAACACAATGTGGAAGTACAGTTTTATGTGTCACTGTTACAATTCATTTTCTGTCCCAACAGCTTTAGAAGACTGGCAACTTTGTAAGTTTCAGTGACATCTTCTGCAGAGAGTTCACGATGCACACCACTTTGTATTGAATGTTGTTGTTATCAGCAATACCAAAACCTGTGATCTGGAACAGCTTCATTTAAAAATATAACAGCCCATTGTCATTCATTTATACTGTGGGTTTCTGGGCTGTGGCATTGTATGTAACCAAGCAGGTTGGTCTAGGATGAATGCTCTAGAAGGTGCTTTGTATGAACAAAATGGTTTCCCTCAGTACCTCCAGGAAAATGCCAGGATAATACCTCAATTAGGCCATGACTGCTTCCTTCCAAATCCTTTCCAATTCACCTACCATCCATTTATTCAGAGCTGTGTAGTTTAGCTATAGAAAGTATCATTAAATATTCCACCTCAAAGAAAAGAGTCCAGATGGAGTCCAGCCATCAGCTTTATGCTCCAGCTGCTTTACCTCTGGGGAAAGCCACTGGTACCCATTTGGTAGGAGGTTAGGTGAGCCTCAGAGCTGGTCTGAATGCATGTGAAAGGGAAAAATTTTCTTGGCTCTTCTGGCAATTGAACCCCAGTTGCTCAGCCATGCAGCCTGCTTCTGTATCGACTGATGTCGCAGCTTGTATATGTAAATGTAAACATTACTGTTCTCACTTCTGTGGTTCTGTGATAAATTCTAAGTATGTCAATATCAAATCACTTGACTGTAACTTTACTAATGATTACAGGTTTTGAAATTGCTGTTGTTGATTGAAATTAGTAGAAAGTTAGTTATACAAGAGTCTCGACTTCCAATTGTGCACAAAATATTATCTAGAAAGAAATATTTTAGCTGTTGTGTTGTCTGGCATGATGCAGTCAAGTATTTATGGCAGGCAGTAGGATGCCATAGAATTTGTTGTCATCACAGTTTAGTAGATGAAGTATAAATTCATTATCAGTTATATTAAGTTGATGAACTTTCAAATAATTACATCACTATTTTGCATATGGTATGAAGTGTTTGCACCAAGTGTGTTGAAGTAGGAGATTCTTACACCTGTCACTTTTATTTTCATGATAGATAAATGTTTTTCTGCCTTTGTAGCATTTGTTAACATTTCTACAAGAATTTAGATAAATGCCATGATTAGCGATCGCAAATGTGTAAATACAGTGAAACCCCCATTTAAGGTTTCTTTGGAGTTGGGTTTGAACTCTAAACTGGGGGAAATCTTAAATATAAGGAATTTAGTGTTTAACTTCCTGTCTTGGGATCATTGAAATCAAACATAAAATTGAGGAAAACGTAAATCTTTGGGTTCCACTGGACTCGGACAGATTATTTAAAGGTTTTTTTTTTTAATTTCTCCACCATTCTTTGTTAGAATCGTGTTTCAAAAATTGGTGCTGTTTCTGTCATCCAACGAACAGGCTATGAAAGAGAAACTACTGTTTTGGGCCCCTCTGTAGAGGTACTCTAAAGGCATGGTGTGCTGAACTTTGGGGCCCAACTGAGTAAATTTTATTTAATTATACTCACCAGAGTATGGAAATAGAACCAGTCTTCAAAACACAGTGGTTTTAATAAACCAGAGTGACAGATGAAGGCAAACTAATGGTTATAAACAATGTCACACCATTTCAAAAGAACTTTAAATTGAACTTACTAAGAAAGATATTTTGTGTAATCAGGGGCATAAAGTTTAGCAAAAGTTTATGATTCAGAACTAGTTTCAAGAGTTACAGGTGGTTACGATGAGTCAAAGGAATATGCATAGACAGAAAAATGTCATCAGCACTTTCCAGGGAGCCAGGCTGGAAGCAATGTATAAATATTGCCTGTTTTTCGTGCACTGCGGGAGTTGTCTGTTATGCACTGTGGGTGGTTCCCACCATTGCATTTAGTAGATGCACTCCAGATGTATTTTCCATTTTACTGTAAACAGAGTGTACAAACCTTGTTCACATGTTATCTGAAATAATAATTAAAAAAACAAACCCAAACTAAAAGCAAGAGAATAAGGGAACAAATGAAAAACATTTCACTAGTTTCTTCCATGATGCAATCTTCTTCCACCCAGCTGTATGATATCTTTGAGATGGTTCTTATGTTACCATTTGGTTGTGCCACGGTTGTGGGATGGTAACATATTTTTCTGAAGTCAGGCCGAATCTCACAGAGAACCACAGAATAGTTAAAATATAAAATAAAACTTTCATTGGCCTTGTATACTTTGTGCCTCTGTTTATAATAGTTTTGAATTCTTACATGATAATTTATGAATTGCAACATTGCACACTTTTGTTTTCTCACTGGTGTTCCAGATGACACTAGGTGGCAGACAGTGACACGAACCAATAATGGCCTGTTAGAGGAGTTCACAGTATCATACCAGAACCTGCTGCCATCCACGTCTTATACATTTCGTGTTATTGCCTACAACAAATATGGGATCAGCTATCCAGCTTACTCTGATGATGCGGTAAATACCCTTACAACAGTTGTGTTTAGTGGGTCGACCAAACATGAATGAATGTATAAGGGGTGGGCCGTCTCAGCCCTTGCACTGCGACCTACAGTGATCTATGGACCAAACATGATGGCAGGTGCATCCAACACATACATCTCAGTGTGTGCTCACAGAAAGCTCATTGTATACTCAAAACTGAAGTGACTGATTGATTTACAGTTTTGTTGTGTCCTGATTAGGAAACATTCTGTGAATTTCCACCAGATGTTGACATACTCTTCACAGTGATATGTCTCATCCACAGACACGAGGGTTAAAATACAGCATTCTATTTTAAGTCACTTAGGGCCATGTAGCTGCAACAATTTACAATAAGTAAATATTTTCCAATAATCTTTTTATTATGCTGGTTGAAAACTATTCAATCTTACTGACTTGTCATTTGTGACCTTATATCCAAATGGGTTAACATTTAGTCCAAATTAAGCTATATTAAGAGAGAGTACAGAGATGAAATGAGTAACAGATTCCAGCTGTTTAGAAAGTACAGTATCTGAAAAGGGAGGAGCCACACTGAATGTTAGCACAATCCACAAGGCATGAGGAGCTTCTGCCAAACTGCAAAAGGACTGGCAGTCCACCTTTATGAATAGAGTCACAAAGATAAAAAGTTTTCAGTGTTTCTGTTAAATCTGTACTTTTGTATGCTATGAGGCCTAGCTGTTCACAAATGATCTAAGAAGGAAAATTCAAACGTTTATTAACCCTTCCGCACCGACATCCGTGTGCTTCACCGACCCTTTAAATAATCGTATGCCACCGACATCTGTGCAGTTCACCGACCTGCGCAGTGTTAGCTTTGAAGGACGTTGCTGACAAAACGAGGAAAGATATTCCAATTTTCTTTTCAGGAGTACATAGATTAGGGTTTCATCTTTCTATTGGTATATGAGTTATTTATTTTGGACGAATTTTTAGCACGGTATTTTTATTTTGTATCGTTAGTGTAATAGTTCGTACTTTTGTCTCACTGCGCCTAGATTTCATTGAAATTTTTCAAATTCTAAGTAAGGAAAATGTATAAAACTATATATCTTTCGACTCTATGGTCTTTGCTTGTCTATATGAGTCACTCACTGAAACCCCAGACGAAGGTTTTCCTTGAATGGGTTGCTGTACAGTCTGCTGACACAATGAAGTAGTCAAACAAGAGGGTCCTTTTTTCTTGGAACCAAATGCAACCTAAGAAAATAAACTTACGAATGATACAGAAATCTATGATGTCATAACACTTTCTTCTCTCAGTCGCGCCATAACCATGGCCTCTACAAGTAGGAAAGTTTTACAGGGCGATGAACTAGAAGAGTTCCTTGCTCACGACTCGGAAGTTAGTGAGTTCGAATATTCGGATAGTAGTGAAAACAGTGATAATGAAATTGAAGATCAGGCTGTAGTTGATGCTATCCAAGATCTTAGTATTGAAGATGACGACGAAATAGTGGCGAGGGTTCCAGTGGCGGATTCAGACGAGAGTTATTTTTGGCAAAATATGGATAATTATGATGGCGTTCGCGAACGGTTTTCTGAAAATTCAGGCCCGAGAAATCAGTCTGTCAATGTGCTCGATATAGTACAGACATTTCTATTATTTTTTACTGAGGATTTTGTGAACAATATCGTTCAGGAAACAAACACTTATGCGCAACAATTTATATGTGGGAGGGTTTTTCCATTTAGATCTCCAGCTAGGCAGTGGGTACCAGTGACACTAAATGAAATGTATGTGGTCTTAGCCTTGTTCTTGCTGATGGGTATAGTCAATAAGCCAACTCTAAATTCATACTTTTCAACGAAAAGATTACTATACACTCCAGCATTTCCTGATGTAATTTCGAGAGACAGATTCCAGCTTATATGTAAATTTCTCCATTTCAATGACAATACTAAGAAAGATAATTACCTAGGACCTACAAGACTTTTCAAAATTTTTCCTGTCATTCAACATCTCAACGAAAAATTTCAGACACTCTTCTATCCTGGACAAAATATTTGTATTGATGAATCGCTTACACTATGGAAAGGGAGATTGGCATTCAAAATGTACTTGCCACTGAAAGCTTCAAAATTCGGCATAAAAACTTATGAACTCTGTGATTCCAAATCTGGGTATTTATGGTCATTTATTGTTTACACTGGCAGCGAAACCCAACTAAATTCTTCACTGATCAGAGAAAATACCAATAAAACAACATCTGTTGTTCTACATTTGGTCGAACCGCTCCTCCATAGAGGTCATACTCTATGGATGGATAATTATTACAATTCCCCCCAGTTAGCAAAATTATTAAAAAATCATGGCACTGACTGTGTTGGGACCCTTAGGTTGAACAGAAAGGGTGTCCCAACAACTGTAAAAAACACAAAGTTGAGAAAGGGCGAGATCATAGCTCAGCACGCAGGTCCTATAACTGTTCTCAAGTGGCAAGACAAAAAACCAGTTTCCGTGATCTCTACATTTCACAATGCCGACACACAGACAGATATAAAGAGAAACAAAGAAATAAAAAAACCAAAAATTATAATTGATTATAATGAAATGATGGGTGGCGTTGATTTGAAAGATCAGCTTTTACAGTACTACAACGTGGAAAGAAAAAGACTTCATAAGTGGTACATGAAACTCTTCAGACGCCTTTTGAATGCGACAGTGGTAAATGCCATGATAATTTATAACAAGAATCAGGAAAGACTGACAGACCACTTAGCATTCAGAGTAAATCTGGTAGAAGGGTTGCTGTTGAAGTTTACGGACCAGGAGCAGGCAGCACGTAGAGTACAAGGTCGACGTCATTCATCAGATAACACCATCCCCCGGCTTCGTGAAAGACATTTTATTAGTAAAATTCCCCCATCAGGAAAAAAGGCTAGACCACAAAGGCGATGTGTAGTGTGTACAAAAAACAAAAGAAGAAAAGAAACCGTGTACTGGTGCAGTGATTGTGATGTTGGGCTATGTATTGACCAGTGTTTTCAGGATTACCACACCAAACTCAACTTTTAGCAGTTCGAGTGAGTAAAAAAATATTATTTATCATAATTATATTGAAAAATATATATATAGTTTTGTTCTTCGTTTCTTTATGAATATTTCTGTGAAAATTTTATCTCAATATACCAATTTTTGCGAGAGTTACTAAATTTTTCATGGATAAGTGCATTTTTCTGTTTAATAATTAAATACCCCGTCGGTTTGGCGGTAGGAAATGATTTAAATACTATCCGTCGCGGAAGGGTTAATAGATGTCTGAGAGATATATTAAGAATTTGGTGGCCTAGTAGTACCATTTCAGACAGATAGCTCTGTCAGTTATCTGTCGAAACAGATATAAATATGGAGATAAGCAAACAAAAATTTAGGTGGATTGGGCACATGCTGAGGAAGAATGATGAACAGTCATGAAAGGTCGCACTTCACTGGAATCCTCAAGGAAATAGAGGAAGAAGGAGACCAAGAAACAGCTGAAGGAAATCCACTCTGAGAAAACTTGCAAGAAATTGGAGTGAGCTGTGGCATTTGGCAGCAGATCAAGACAAATGGGAAAAGCTTGCAGACGACTTATGCTCCTGATGGAACTACAGAATATTATTACACAGGCCTACAAAAAAAATATTTTTTTTTGGTGTCTAGGATTTTAGAACTAATTTTAGTTATATTTAAGGCGCTGAATCTAAATATAAAATCAGTTTTTCTCTACCAGCTCTACTTTTTTAGATCAGCGTTTTTGTAACGTGCAGTTCTACACAAAATGTGCAGTTCTAAATCTCATATGCAAGGATTGGTTCCTGTATATTTGCCCTATTGTCAGTCTGCTGTCCACTGAGTTCCCAAAATCAATCGAAACAACCGTAGCAAGTGGACTTATCCTGATTTAGCCTCTGCAAGACGCCCAGTTCCTCACTCAGAGGAAGTACCGATCCCAACGTTTCACCAGCTACCAGAGCTCTGTGAGGATGAGTATTTTCCCTCTAATCACCCTTCTGATTGTAATGAAGGTGACA
>NW_019723324.1:94739-159690 GCF_002891405.2 Cryptotermes secundus | reverse complement strand
GGTTTCTCTGAATCATATTTTACAAGCATGTACCAAACCTTTTACGGTGTTACTTGATTAGTGTTTTCATTCACTACAAATATGTGTTACCTCGGCTAGCTTTAATTATTCTTATGTAATTGGTTTTAATTTATTGACTGGTTATTAATTTTATTAATTTTATGCTATCACTCACTGGTGTCTTATCTTAGTATTTAGTTACTAACAGTATTAGCAACATTCGTAATATTTCATAAATGTATGTATATATTTCAGTCTTCTTTAGATCTATGTTCACAGATTTATTTGTCGTATTTGTATTTTGTTTTAATTATTTTGTACCTTATATACTCGTGCTAACTTTGTAATTGGCCGCTGGGCTGTTAAGTTATTGCACGTAAATAATCATGAATTGAATTGAATTGAATTGAATTATTATTATTATTATTATTATTATTATTATTATTATTATTATTATTATTGTTGTTGTTGTTGTTGTTGTTGATATTATTAGCAGCTGTATTAATTTTTATGGTTGATTTAATGTCTCTGTCAGTATCTAGACTATGTACCACATGAAATGGTAGGATTATAAGTGAAAGGGTTATGCCATAGCTCAGACGAATAGTTGCCGGCTTCCCACTGTAGTGGCCCAGGTTCGAACCTGGGTCAGGTCATTTGGAATTTGTGATGGACAAAGTGGCACTGGGGTAGGTTTTCTGAGTACTTTGGTTTCCCCTGCCAATTCACATTCCACCATTACTCCACAGTCATCATCATCTATCACCTGGGACTGGTACAATAGGCCAATCAGTGGCTGTAGCACCAAGTGGACTCAGTCTCAACCCATGAGAAAAATTATTAGTGAATGATCATTTGGAAGTGATTTGGGATGAAGCACTTGTGACTTAATCAAGGTACTATCCTTCAGTTCGTTTGGAGAAAACGTGGAAAACCATGAAAATCCCTTTTCAGAATAGATAGTGCCCCAGAAGAGGATCGAACCAGGCACTGGTATGCCATCCCATTTGGTGCAGAAGTTATGTTGAATGTAATTGATTGATGACTGCATCCTTCAAGTGTTAAATTATTAACATGAGTGGAATCTATAGTCTGTTGGAAACAGTTATTTGTTCATATATTGTATTTAGCTCTTAGTGACACGAAGAAAGATAGATAGGAATCCTACTTTTCATTGTTTCTGTACTATTACCATTGTTGCTTGTTCTTGGCCAGTAATAATCTTTAATTTATCTAGGTTCTTACACCATCAAAACTGTACCTGGAATATGGATATCTCCAGCAGAAGCCATTTTATCGCCAGACTTGGTTCATGGTAGCATTGGCATCTACATCAGTAATCATAATAATTATGATTATTGCTGTCCTTTGCGTTAAAAGCAAGAGTTATAAATATAAACGTGAGTTACTGTTATTCTTCCTACATTTAAGAATTGAATACCATGCAAATCAAGATCATGAAGAGTTCTATCTTCTGGGATATAACACTGTGCAGTCTGTTGAAAGTCTACAAATGTTTTGAGGGAACATATTCCCTACATTTTCAGGTTCAAATAATAAACAGGCCCTGCTTGTCAACTGCTCTCACACTGGTATCTTGCACAGCTTATTCTTTGAACCTGAAGATGGAGATGTTATGTTACTCTGAAACGATAAATGATACAAACTCCGTCCCAAGTGCAAACAATATGTATTATATGTCTTTCATCTTGCTCTCTTCTACACTACATGTTTCGGCCTCTAACGGCCATCATCAGGTGTATACTCTTACGTTGCTGCCACACTGAACCTAGTCTAAAATTTAACATTTAAAAAACACATTATTATTTTCTTCATTATTATCAACATCTACCTTGTTGATATCTGTCTGGTATGTAGATTATTTTGCACATGTCAATTTTGATTTTCCTGTAGTAGCACTATAAAATCTTTAGTTATAATTTTAAAATCCTTTAAAATTTTCTCTAAATTTTAAATTTAAAATTTAAAATTGTTAGGGTTACTCGCCCTATGTCTAAAGTGCTGCAGCGGCTAGTTCTTGTTTCCAAACTGTACAGGTGTTATTCTGTGTAGTCTTCCTGTGTGTGTGCCGCTGCTTGTCTTTACTACGTGTGCAAAGTAATCTACATACCAGACAGATATCAACGAGGTAGACGTTGATAATAATGAAGAAAATAACAATGTGTTTTTTAAATGTTAAATTTTAGACTGGGTTCAGTGTGGCAGCAACGTAAGAGTATACACCTGATGATGGCCGTTAGAGGCCGAAACATGTAGTGTAGAAGAGAGCAAGATCAAAGACATATAATATATATTGTTTGCACTTGGGATGGAGTTTGTATCATTTATCATGTAGAGTGCAACAGGATGCTTAAATATAATATTACTCTGAAACATTGGTTGACTTTCAACAAACTGCATGACGTTATATCCCAAAAGATAGTGCTCTTCTAAACCACCGTTGTGAGAAGGTCAAACCCTACAAATGAAGACCATATATTAACTCTTAATAGTTCATCTAGCAGTATTTAGAAATTCAGTTCAAATTTTACAGAGAACATACCATTTAATTTTCAGAGACAACCCTGATGACACTGTTTAATGAAATAATCTCTGTTTATTCTAAGAATTTTCATCATTATCCTTCCCAGTATGAAGCCTCTTGATGCTTGTATATATTATATTCTGTTTAAAAACTTTCAGAGTATATGTCACACCTTGAGCAGGCAACCTTGCGGAAGAAAAGTCATTGTGTTCTTCAAGATCTCTAGTAGAGCTGTTTTGGTTCCTGCCATATGTTTAGACTAGAATTTAGTGACATTTATATAATGCTAAATGACATTCAGCTGTTGGTCAGGAGATGGTTGTGCTGTGTACTGACTGGTCAAAAAGCTGACACATCATATCAGTTAGTTATCTTACAGCTTGTAAAGTTTGATTTTTCCCTTGAAAATGGTGAGCAATACAAAATTTTCAAGCTCACGCTGAAATTCAGCACATTCAGTTTTCTAGAACTCCATATTTTTCCTTAACCCTTTGTCTGCTAAACTCTGTCACCAAAGTACCCACTAGTGGGTGTGCTAGTGCTTAAGTGTAAATTCCATTATGTAGAAAACCCCCACAGACTTTCGAACAGCAAGATGTAGATCATGTGATAGTCTGTTCTTTATTCTAAACATCAGTATATCTTACAATTAATATGTTGTTGGACATTATCCATCATCATGTCTATCCTTAAAGAACCTTCCTGTTTCTTTTAAAAACACAACGTTTCAGGGACTGGATTCTGTCCCCGTGTTCAGGGAAAACTTACTCAATTGGGTCCAATAGACAGAGCTAGCCCCTATCTCCGCTCAACTATGCCAGTTTCAGAAGGGGGTCATATTCCAAGCACAACATAAAACATATGTGAGAAGAAATAATGAAGCGATCACATGTGAGGCATTGCACCAGAAAAGTATCTTGAATGAAATCATGTCCGGAGAGAAGCAATACTCTTTGTGGTACCAGCAGAGACATGGGGGCTGATTCCTTATATTTCCTGTATGTGTTGTTGGGTTTGATCTGCAAAACCTTCACTTCATTCCAACGAATTTTGTGGTCTTCCTTGTATGCATGTTGAGCTAATTTAGATTTTTCCAGCAAACCCTGTGTCATGTTATATTTGTGCTCCTTAATGTGTACTTCTAGGGGTCTGCTAGTTTCACCGATGTAATATCTGCCGCAGTTGCAAGGGATGCTATACACACACTGCTTCGTTTTGTGGGCATCTCTAATGGGTCCAGTTTTCATTAATGTCCCCTGGAGCGTATGTTTCGTTTTGAAGATTGTTCTGAGCTGAAAACAGTTCCTGATGCATCTGAATTTCTCGGCGATACCCTTGACATACGGAATGACTCCTTGCTATGCATTAGCTGAATTCATCCATAAGATCCTCAGCCCTCTGTCTGGAAACACAGGTTCCTTCATAAAGAACTCTGAACATTTTATAAAATCAATACAGGATATCAACCTGCAAAAAGAAGACTGCCTTCTAAGTTTTGACATTGTTAGTTTGTTCACCAATGTACCAGTGGAAGAGTTCTTACAAATCATAAGAAATAGACTCGGAACAGATCCTTCCTTCACAGAGCGCTCACCTTTACAAGTAGAAGACGTGATGGAACTACTGGACATCTGCTTAAAAACCACATCCTTCCAGTGTGAAGATATGTTCTACCAGCAAAAGGAAGGTATGGCAATTGGAAACTCATTATCTCCGGTGGTCAGTAATATTTTCATCCAGCATTTTGAAGAAATAGCATTGGACACAGCTGAATCCAAACCCACTAAATGGCTAAGATATGTCAAAGACACATTTGTGATATGGCCACATGGACTGAAAAAGCTACAGGAATTTCTTCAACGTATTAACAACATCAGGCCTACCATCAAATTCACTATGGAATTTGAAGTTAATAATACACTTCTATTCTTGGATGCTTTGGTTATGAAACGGGTTCCAAAACTGACCACCAAAGTACTGAAAGCCTGCTCATACTGGTCGTTTACTTCTCTTCAAGTCCCACCACCCACATCGCGTAAAAAGGGGAGTTGTTCATAGTTTGATCAACAGAGTGAAGGTCATATGTCAAAACCAGAAGGATTTTAGCAATGAAATCAGAAACATAAGACATGACCTGATGCTCAGTGAATATCCTAAAGAATTTGTGGACTCTGTAATGAAGCCATCGACAAGAAATCGTCCCTCTTCAGACAGAACATACCAGGGCACTGTAGTCATTCTGTATGTCAAGGGTCTCACCAAGAAATTCAGATGCATCGGGAACCGTTTTCAGCTCAGAACAATCTTCAAAACGAAACATACACCCCGGGGGACATTGATGAAAACTGGACCCATTAGAGATGCCCAGAAAACGAAGCAGTGTGTGTATAGCACCCCTTGCGACTGAGGCAGATGTTACATTGGTGAAACTAACAGACCCCTAGAACTATGCATTAAGGAGCACAAATGTAACATGACACAGGGTTTGCTGGAAAAATCTAAATTAGCCCAACATGCATACGAGGAAGACTGCAAAATTTGTTGGAATGAAGCGAAGGTCTTGCAGATCGAACCCAACACTACATACAGGAAATACAAGGAATCAGCCAACATGTCTCTGCTGGACCATCCGATCAGTCAACCCAGTGTGGATATCTCTCCCATCTGGACCCCTGTCATCACAGCAGAAGTCAAGAGAATGCAGCGCCGTCAAGTGTAGTTGGAGTGGGTAACAATTTGTTTCATGTGTTGGTACCACAAGGAATATTGCTTCTCTCCAGGCATGATTTCATTCAAGATACTTTTCTGGTGCAAGGCCTCGTATGTGATAGCTTCATTATTTCTTATCTCTCACAGATGTTTTATGTGTTGCTTGGATTATGACCCCCTTCTGAAACTGGCATAGTTGTGCAGAGATAGGGGCTAGCTCTGTCTATTGGACCCAACTGACTAAGTTTTACCTGAAGAAGGGGACAGGATCCAGTCCCCAAAACGTGTTTTTAAAAGAAACAGGACGGTTTTTAAGAATAGACAAGACGATGGATAATGTCCAACAACATATTAATTGTAACAATTTACCATCTCACAAACTTTTAGATCTTATCAGTATATCTTGCTTGATGTCATTTGTTGCAGTTTCATTGCAAGTACCCCAAGCAATTATAATCTTCTCATGGTGTTTAAGAAGCTAAAGGGGAGAAAAATTGTTGATATTGGTGTGTAATGTTGTTGTGTAGTATGTGTGACTCTTGACAGGGGTTTTGGATTGGATATAGGATTTATTGACCACTTTTGACACATGACCCGTAACTACACTTAATTATAGTGCTGGCTCTAATTTGCACACTTTACAAATCACATACTAAGTCTTTTCCAGCCCGTAGTGTTTTCACTAGTAGTTGCCTGGTAACAGCTTCTAACAATGGCTATTACTCTGCTTCCGGGTTCAGATCCTCTCTGAATGGTGGCTCCCTTCCAACTGCCTCTTTTGTTCACAGGCTCCCATACAGAACTGACTCAGTTGCCCCAGCTGTCTTCTTTATAACCTCTTTTTAGACAGACCAAGTAGAAAACACCGTTTAATTTGTTTGCCTAGCCATTGCCTAGAAACGAATGTTGTTTTAGATCCATTCACTAGCAACAGCTGTTTCTCTGGCTCCATAATTCTTGCTTTGAGCAAATATTATATTATTATCACTGCATAATAGAGAGAATCATTACAGTAATTTATTTACTGTGAAATTTGTAATGCCATTCATTTATTTGCATGTTTTATGGGCATCTGTTTATCAACACATGCATTTGTATTATTTTTATTGGATGTCTAAACTGAAGGCACAGGATGTACCTAACTTGAACATTTAATGTGTTTGTTTGTATCACAGAAGAGGCCCAGAAGACATTAGAGGAATCAATGGCAATGGATCTTGATGACAGACAGGAATTGGCGATCGAATTGTACCGTTCCCATCGTGCAGGAGCCCCAGTTATGAGTGCAGGGGGCTGTGGAACACTGGGAAAGCGAAGCACTCTGGGACGCAAGTCTTTGAGTCATCACCAGCCCCCAGGTCCTCCTATGCTTGGCAAATCTCCCCCACGCCCCTCACCAGCTTCTGTCACATACCACAGTGATGAGGAGAGTCTGAAAGGTTATGACGAGAATCCTGATGATAGCAGTGTCACCGAGAAGCCATCAGAGATCAGCTCGACAGACTCTCAAGTAAGTACACTATATAGATAGGTGACAGGTGTGTTAGATTACCACACCATAGTGTATTTCTTTTTACTCTTTTTTTTTTCACAAAAAATAATTCGTAGCTGATAGGCATGAGGGTAGAAGAGGATGCGAATGGGTTGAATCTTGGAAATTTTTCATTTGTAGAAATGGCATTTTTTGGAAAAATATATTTCTGGTATATGAAATAATGATATCTCAGTTGTGCAATATAAAATTATATTTTTTATATTATATTGGCTTTTATTAATTTTATATTTATGCAATTTATTTCCAAGTCATTGAGTTGAAATTTCAAATTAATTTTAACATCTGAAACATCTTATTTTTTACTTTTCTCTTTTAATTTCCCTTATGTTTCAGCAGATGGTGTTGTATATAGTCTTGTTCCTTGTTTTTCAGGGCTCAGAAAGTGAAAATGAAAGTGAGCGTTCAGATCCTCATTCGTTTGTAAATCATTATGCCAATGTGAATGATTCATTACGGCAATCATGGAAACGCCAGAAGCCCGTACGCAATTATTCAAGTTACACAGATTCTGAGCCAGAGGGCAGTGCTGTGATGAGCCTCAACGGAGGACAGATCATCATGAATAATATGGCAAGATCACGCGCCCCTCTGCCGGGCTTCTCATCGTTTGTATGATGGTGCTGTGATCACCAGTTTCACCAATTCAATGATCTCTGTTTGGCTATAATAATTTAAGACTGAGATGGCAAGTAGTGACATTGAATGCGAGAGTTGATATAAGTGTGATAAAGAATGTGTAGCTGTCTCGAGTTACATCCTCTATTGAATTCTGCTTCAGAGGTGACTGGACAATTCTGCATTATTCTTCTGTAGTCACTGAAACTAAGTAGTATATACTTAGAACAAAGTGAGTGGGGGTCAAAATATGAGCCAAAGTAGATATACGCCATATTTATGTTCTACTGTTGCTCGCCAGTCTGTGATACTTAGTAGATAAAGTGTGCTCTCAAGATATCCATACTGTTTTAAGGACCAGGATAGCTACAGCCTGTATAGTGACCAGGCTATGGGTTGGATGGCCAGGGAACTGAGCTTCATTTCCTGGCAGAAGCAGAGAGTCTTCTCTTTGTCACCATGACCATATTAGTTCTTGGGCTCACCTAGCCACCTATCCAATATGTACCAGGGGCTGTTTCCCTGGGGGTAAAGGGGCCAGGCCATGAGGCAGACCACTCACCTCCATCTAGTGCCAATGTGAAGAATGCATGGAACCATACCTCCTCATCCCCATGTCCTCATGGACTGGTGCTTAATCGTGCACAGGAGTAACTTTTATGATTTTTGTGCAGTGTGTCTCTGTTACTGTAGATAGAATTCCATTGCAGGTTAAGCGCTACATAATTGGGGTGTAGGGTGAAAGTGGTCTCTCACTTTACTTCATGTACTAGCCGAGTTAAATATTAAGAATTGTGTCCTCTGAATGCCAGACTATCACTGGAGACTTCTCAGTGTTCTGTTAACAACAGACGACTTACACTATATAGTTATTTTACATACCAGGAACATTGCACAAAAAATGTTCATTGTGTGGAGATAATGTTGAATGTGAGCTAGAACATTATTTTAAACTGACTGTATATAGCAAGATGTTTGAAAGCTGGTGGTGAATATGTCTGAAGTGTATGTCACTGTGAAGAGGACTTCAGACAGACTATTTTATAGACTGTTTTTTCAATTTCAAAGCCACAAAGACTTGACAGTGTATATATCATTCCATATTTCAGACTATTATTTAAGTAGAATAAGTAAGGGAGAGATAAAAAGGAAGCCTGATCAAATTCTAATTTAGAATAATTCATAATTTTAAATGACAGTGCACAAAAGAGACTGCATTAACTACTTTTGCAAGTGAAGTAAACTTTACTCGAATTTATGTTGCAACGAATGTTGCATATTTGAACGTTTGAATTGATACTGATATCTTTTTTTGTTGTACTGAGTTTGTCTTCATAGGTAACCAAATAGCATCACAGAGTAAACAGGTAACTTTCCATTCCTAATGTTGCTCAGAAGTCTCGAGAGACTTTATAATTATTATTATTATGATGGTCATACTTTGTTTAAAACATCTCAGAGGGTATGTTGTACCTTGATTAGGCAATCTTACAGAAGAAAAGCCCTGTTTATTCAAGAAGACCTCTGATGTGGTGATTTATGTTCCTGTTGTATACTGAAAATAAAATCTTGTAACTTTCTAATCATATAACAATCTTTGTCAGTATCTGATGATGATGTAACCTCAGAGATGTTTTACACACAGTTTGCCTTAGATACATGCGGAATTTGTACCCTTGCATAAGCACACACATAGCAACTGAACTCCATATTGGTCCAGCCACAGCAGCAACCTTTCTTATGGGTATCTGAGGTTTTCATGGTAGTGAGTGTTTATATTATCATCCTGTGGGATGTGACACCGTGTAGTCCTATAGTTGTATACCAAGTTTCAGAAAAGCTTATGCCCCCATCTTCACAGTACTATGAGATCTTGGATTTGTATGAAGCAGAATTTACAAATTTACAGAATTACAAAATATAGGTTGTCAAGTATTATATTAACTGCCAGGTATGTGAAGTACCATTTAAATGCCCCAGCTAGCCATTCTGGAAGAATAATTTTAATGGGGTATACATGTTCTTTTGTCAGCTAAAATTTGAGTCCTGGCAGGATTAAGAATTTTCTCTTCTCCACATTGTCCAAACTGACTGGGGCCCACCAGGGCTCCTATCCCAGGGGTAAAGCAGCTGGTGTGTGAAGCTGACCACTCACCTCCAGCTACTGCCAAGGTCAAGAATATGTGGATCAATACAGTCGCTTCCTCATGCACTTCATGGCATAGTGCTTAATTAGTTAAGCACAGGGACAATTTAACTTTTTTACCATAAGAAAATTTAATGCAGATTGATGTAAGAATGCTTCATAAAGGAGCCACGAAGAAACGGTTGCAACCATATGATATCTCATGAGCTAAATTAGTAACTGTTTCAAGTAGTTCAGGAGAATGGCTTGGGCCATGCTTAGTGCAAGGCAAATTCTTGTGAAATTGGCTGAAGCCATGTTCGGCAATTGAGTGTATTTAATTTTGCTTCAGCTGTATACTCATGTTTATGTAAATGTATATATTCTGCAGTGTATCACCATTTACTGTAACAAGCAGCGAGACATTCTATGGAATGGTTTTATATTGTGTAATTTGTACTTTTTTAAAACCACTGCCATTTAAAGTAATCATTATTTATACTTTAAAGTATTATAAACATTGTGCAATGCAGTTACAGTAATTATTTTCTAAAATTAAAAGAATAAAAGGAATTGCTGATGTATGTTAATGTTTGTTTCAACATCCCCAGTAATATTATATTTACCCATTGTGTGGTTTACCAGTTGTATTCTGCCTTTCCCTAGATAGTGTGATCATTCAAGTTTGATGTGCAAGAAATTTTTTTCATTCAAGTTGTGAAAGCTTTCCATGACTGGGGAAGTTCGATGTTCTCATGGCAGGGAATGTGAAGATTGTGTTCTTCCTGAGTGTGAGCCATGTAAATTGGTAGAGAAATATGTGAATTTTGGAGGAATGTGCTCTCTCTCTCTCTCTCTCCCATCAGGAGTGGTCCTGAAGCTGAAAACAGCACACTCCTTAGAAATATTTGTGTCTACCATACTACATTGCATCATATCCCAGAAAATAATTTCAATCACGCAACTTACCTGGGTTCAGCTGCCATTGTATTAGGGTGTAAAGATGCCAAGCAACATCATTATGCTTGCAGAAGACACATGAGCAGCTTCAGATTGGCAAGATTCTTGATCTGCTGTAAAGTTTGCAAGCAGGATTTGTGACGAGGTGTTCACAAGGAAAGATGGTTGTATGTATGATTTGAGTCTCACTGTGGTAACTTCCGGGATGTAACACCATGTAGTCTGGTAAACTGTTAACCATTTTGCAGGAATATTGGTAGCAGGCAACCACACTACAGTGTAACAACCCTGAAGACTGCAATCTTCATACATGGCATTCAGTAAATTGGAGGTTTCAGTGAGTAAGACTGCGAACAGTACTATCTTATCAGATACAATACTGTGTAGTCATTGAAAGTCAACCAGTGTTTTGGAGGAACATATCACCTCCATCTTACACAAGCTCAGCTTGCCACCTGCTTTCGTGCTAGTACCTTACTCAGTTTGACCATGAAGATGGAGGTGATATATTCCTCCAAAACGTCAATTGACTTCTAACAAACTACATGGTGTTATATCCAAGAAAGTAGTTTTCTTCATAACCATTGCTGTGAGAACCTCAGATCCTTCTGGATTGTGACACAATGTAGCCTTGTAGACAGAGGGCCATTGCTGTTCATTTTTCACACTTTTCTGTTTGGGGGGGGGACATTTCATATCTCTGGTGTTTTGATTTCCCACCTGTGATGATTCAAGCTCAACATCTTTGGGAATGAGTGTGTTACCTCTACACCATCCTGTTCAGTTCTTCCATAATATGAACACTGCCGTGGGCCTTGATATGATAAAACTGAGTAATAATCACTTAAAATGAAAAATAAGTGGAAACTTGGAGCTTTGTTGGCTGTACAAAATAATTTCATTCTGATTTTATATTACATATTTTACCAAATTAATTTTGGTGTGGCCATGATCAATCACAGTTGACTGCGCAATCTGAGGTTCAAACACCGGGATTGTGGGTTCAAATCCCACTTGAGACATGGGTGTCTGTGTGTTTATTTTGTCCTATGTAGGTATCCTTCTGACAGGCAGATGCCCTGTTCAAGGGGTCCTACCAACTGTATATAAGATTAATAATTTCAGAATTAATTCTGAATGGGAACAGGCCAAAGGGCCTATCTGTGAAGAGATGATGGTCTGGCCATGTTGAAGGAATGTATGGAACATGGACAGTCAGAAGGACATTAGAATTACAATTTAAAGAAAAGAGACCTGTGGGATGATCCATAAAAAGATGTTTTAGTCTGGTACTGGAAAACATCAAGGAGAAGGAGCTTGCAAGAAACTGAAACAGTAAAGAATTTAGCTGCAGAATGAAGATCCTCATCCATTGTTCCACATTTTTCCCTCACTTTAGTCTTGTCCCTGACAGTGCCTGTTGTTGAAACTGAAGGTTTCTTGCTACTTTCAGAATGCCAGACCATTACTGCATTTACCAAAACTATTCAATGCTGAATTTCGGATCTTTCAATCCTATGTTCCCACCTATACATAATTTCCTAAATGGTCTCTTTCTTTCAATTTTTCTTGCAAAATATGTGTATATGTCATATTTTCTCCAGTTATATTTCTTGTCCATCTTAATGGTATTCCATGAAAAGTACAACGTACCAAGCTCCTGATGATGTTAATTATCCTCTTCTGTAATGTCTAGTAAATAACATACTACTATTAACCCTTCTTGCAAGATGAGCAATTTCCTTAGACAATTTTCCTGTGTCTCATTTTTGGTCTGTAAGCTCTGAACAAACTAATGACAATACATGATGACGAACTGAATTTGAATATGTGAGGCTCAAGGAATACACTAGGGAGAATATCTGGGCTTAAAAGATAGGATGTAACAGGATGCTTGACAAATGCATGACTCGCTGCCTAATTTGTACTCTCATCATAATTATAAAATGATAAACTTGAGATGGATGAGATGGGCAGGGCACAAAAAGTTGTGGGAAAAACTGAGGACAATTTTATGAAGACTTAGACCTTTGAAGAAACAGGATGGGAGTGTGTGGACTGGATTCATCTGGCTCAGGACAGGATCTTGTGAATATGGAGATGAACCTTCAGGTTCCACTGAACACTGGTAATTTTTGGCATAGGTAAGAAAATATTAGTTTCTCAAGGACTCAGCTCAGTGGAATTAGGATAATGGTAAATTTATGTTCTTGCTCACACCCAGTAATGTATTAATCTCTCACATAAATAGAAATGGGAAAAAGGCTTTTTTTTTCCACTCAGCTTTCACAACAGTTTGATGGTGATATATTGGGTTTTACACCATCATCAGAATCCTATAGTAACTAGTTTGGTGGTGGCAATGTTGATTCTGTCTTGTGTGATGAAATAAAGATGGTTATGTAGCCAATGTTTCAAATAAACCTGCTACCTCCACCTTCAGGATCACTCCTGGAGCTGAGCCCTTCTTGAGAAGCCACCAATTGTGCAGCTACTCAAGAACTTAAAAAGAATTTTATGGAACCTGAAGGTAATTACCGTGTTCTCAAGAGCCCCCCACTGGTCAATATCCTGAGCCAGTTCAATCCAATCCATCTTATCTCTATTTTAATACTGTCCATCCACCTATGCCTTGGTCTACCCAGTGGCCTCTTTTCCATCTGGCTTACCCACCAATATCCTATATGCATTACTCTTCTCCCCATTCTGTTATGCGCCCTGCCCATCGCGTCCTCCTTGACTTTTATCACTCTAATTATACTTGGAAAAAGAGTACAAGTTATGAAGCTCCTCATTATGCAGTTTTCTCAAACCTCCCATCACTTAACCTCTCTTTGGTCCAAATATTCACCTCGGCACTCTGTTCCCAAACACCCTCAGTCTATGTTCCTTCCTTATTACTAGAGACCAAATTTCATGCTCATACAAAACTACAGCCAAAATTATAATTTTGTATATTCTAATTTTTATGTTTTTAGAGAGCGGACGAGATAGCTTAAGGATAGAAGAGTAAATTGCATAAAAAAGAAGTTGATATACAGGGAAAGAAGAAAGATGCACCCTGCTTGGCTAACCCTTCCACTCCAAAATGGTGATGATAAGAAGGGTAAACTGCATAAAAAAGAAGATATACAGGGAAAGAAGAAAGATGCACCCTTCTTGGCTAACCCTTCCACTCCAAAATGGTGATGTGGGCCATTTTGAGCCCATCATTCCAAAACTGGAGCAACATCATCATGCAGTAGAATTAAAGACAAATATATTTACTACAGGAAAGGGTATGAAACAATGAAATAATTTTACAACAACTGTATTTTTTTCTTTGCTTTTCTGCTGGTAATATCCCATTTTTTTACAGTATTGTACAATGTAGAGTGGAAGACGTCTACACATCATATGTAATGCTTTCCTTTGGCTGTTGTCACACCACCTGTCACGAGGTTACAGATCTGGATGAGGAGAAAATTACAAACCTTCATTAATTTTCTAGTATCAGTCTTCATAAATATACAGGTCTAAATAAATACATGGCAATGCCAGAGAACAGTAATTTTCAAACATTTTGCCTTTGAAAATCCTTACCAATTCCAAGCAACTGTGAGCAGTCATGCAGCCACTTGTTCATGTTGCTGCTCAGGTCTCGCTGTGGTTGTATGTCTATCTGTCTGAGAACTGACCACACTGCTACATCTGCAACTGAAATACTTTCCCCTCCGGCCATAAATTGGGACTTTCCTAAGTAACTATTCAGGGTACGAATTAATGATTGCTGTTCCTTAACTGTCCTACATCGTGCCAGGCTGTAGCAAGCGTCCAACACGCCATCCAATCTAGCTGATGTTGCAGGATCGTTATCTAGTTCGTAGTTAAATTTTGGTGGGCCAAGACGGCTTAAATATCGAAGAATGTTTACCTCACCTTTCATGGTGATATGTTTCATGGGAGATACCACTAGCTGTGTGTCAGCTCCAACTGTAAGCAAGAGAGTGCACTATAAACATGAAGACTGAAGTCTTCTGAAATACAGTGCTGTGAACTGTGGTAGAAAGGTACTGACATTATGAAAAAAACCTTTGTACCAGACTACATGGTGTCATGTTCCACAAGACAGTAATTTTCATATTCACTGTCATGGAAATCTCAAATATCACATCTGTAAATAATATATTAAAAAAAGGAATTAAGAATTGTATATAACTAAATCATGTAAAAGAACCTGAACCCTATACAATCATAATATTTAATTACCATCCTTCCAGACTAGAGTTATATTTAATAGTGATGATCTCTCTTGATCAGAATTAGATACCAAACACAAGAATTTGTCGAGGTTTTTTGGTAACTCTAGTATGCTCGAATGAATATGGCAACGAACTCCCAGCTTCAGCCCATCACTCCATAATCTTCGTAGAGCTGCAATTGAATATGGTGGATACCTTGGGCTGGCATTTATTACAATATCATGAATCACTCCATTCTGAAAACAGAAATCACATATGGAAATACTGTAACACACACATATATAAAACACCTATTTGTTCTACAGAAGTGAGAACATACCTGTAAGATATTGCATGTTTTATTGGTTGAAATATCAGCTTCTTCTCTGACAGTACATATATGTGGCTGCTTTAACTGTGCTCTAAGAACTGTAATTTGATTTTTCAAATCAGCTAATTGTGCCAGGATTGCTTCTTGTCGATTTTCCAGTGCAGCCATCTCAGGTAATGGGCACTAAAATAAATTAAACCTAGTTTATATCAATAATATTAAGAAGCAATAGTTTAAATATGTAACTTTAATACCCATCTCTCAAATTAACTGAAATGTTATAAAAATATTAAATTTACAAAGGAAGTCAACAGCATGCACATGGCTTTTAAGAATAAAATTCACAGTTTTTCTCTTTAGCAGGTTAGAAGTCAGTATTTGTATGACATATTTTAGTATATATTCAGAACTCAAAAAATTTACTGTCAGACTTTACCTCAACTGGTGATTTGACAACAGAGGTTCAATGTAACACAAATATCTATGAAACACAAATATCAATGACCTTATTATAAAATATTGGGCGGACATATTTGATCTTGATTAGTTGGCTGTTAACTTGGCATGGAAGAGCCAAAGAAATTACACGAACATGAATTTGGAATCTGTAAGTAATTTCTACGTATACAGTACTAATTGCATGAAATTATGCCAGGCTAGCATAAGACATTACATTTAGGCTTACTGTGCACTTTAAAATAAAATTTGGTTAAACGCAGCACTAAACAAAACCGGGAAAGCATGAAGAAACTCGTGCTGAATAACCGATATTTAGTAGAGAAAAAAAAAATTCACACTCCGAGACGTCAATTGTACGAAAATGTTAACACAATTCTAAAACTGGAATAAAACATAACAATATAAAGTTATTTAAAGTCAATAAACCTTCAAAAGCTTCTTAACCTGTTCCGAAATACTTGATGGCTCGATTTCATGAGATAACTGGCGGTCCACACGATTGTTCACATACGCTTGCTGAATGTTTTTCATTCTGTACATACATTTAGGAAGCACAAGTTCTTCTCTTAATTTTATAATAGGTCGCATTCGATACATGGTATTCGGGCCGTTCATTTTTTTTTCACTTTTCTCCCTTCGATTTTCTGTCAAAATAACTTATTTCCACTTTCCTGATGAACTGCCACGCGGTCGTTCATCAAATTCTTTAAATTTTCTTCTTTACTCTGCCATCTTGAATAACCATTGATAGTATAGTTCTTAGATATAAAATTGTTGCTCATACAAACGAAAAAAATCCATTCAGTGTTATCTTCAGTCTACACCGCGTACGTAATAAACAGTAAACATTGATGAATTTGAGTCACATGAATGTCCTTGAGCATAAATTTATAATTGTCCAAAATCCTCTTTAACCATGTCATGAATGGTGCGTGAAAATATGTTTGGTACTGCTTAAAGGAAATGCTACTGATGTCAGTATTCTACATATGTAAACATCTATGAGGGAAGATCAATTGTGCCCTCTGTAGCTATGTGCAAGGAAATTTTCATTACACGGTTTGGGATTGGCTGGCTGGAAAATGTTGGCGTATTACAAGCGTACTTTTAATGTGTAAATCTACGCATGAAAATGTAATTAATGCAGATCTGTAACATGAGATGAATAAAATACAAGTTTCCAATTACATGTTTATTAATCGTGTGTACGAATAACTGGTTCTGGCAACGAAACAAAATACGGAGTTGTCATGGCGGCGTTACGTTGCACCAATCACGAAACGGATTTTAAAGGACGTTGAATATTCTCTTTTCACCATACATTTCGCGTCAGTGAAATAATTTGTGTTTGTTGTACCCTTCTGGATGATTTATTAGCTTAATGATGTTAGGAAGTGTAGCGTAAGTAGGTGTACGTAATGCTAACAATGTTTCTTGCAGGAGCATATACAAAGATACAATTTGTATGCGTGATCACGTGACTCCGCGGAAAAATGGCGCAAAGCGCAGAGTGCAGACATGGGCTCCATTTCTGTGATGTTGTGTCATTTGTATTTGTATACAATAGTGTGTTTTCATAAACCACGTGTTAAATAGGCTTCAGTGATTGACGTAACATAAGCCAAAATGTCAGCAAGAGGTGCAAAGAGGCGGGGGAGGCCACCCAAATCAGTGGTTATGGAAAGACCACGGAAGTTTCAATATCATCTAATGAAGAAGCCAAAATATCTGCTAAATCGCGAAAACATAGGATCAGAGACCCCAAACTCTCAAACAAGCACCCCAACAGCATCAAGAGCGTCCTCTCCGGTTGGAAGTGAAAGTAGTCGTAGAAGTATAAGAAGTAGAGGGAGATATAAACATAGAAGAGGAGGAGGTGGATATCAAAGACGGGGTTATAATCCAGATGTAGTCGAAGATAAAGATTCAGAATATCATTATGGATCTGATTTCGGTGACGAATCAAGTGGGAAGAGCGATTTGGAAGATGATATTCTTAGAAGTGATAGTGAACTGGAAGAAAGTCTTGAGGGTGGTGGGTCAAGTGACAGTGACTTTTCGCTCTCAAGTTATAGTACAGTGAGTGGAACCCCAAAAAAGTTTACATTACATAGACCTCCAAGCCCAGAACCATTGTGGCTTCAGAATCGTGAAATACCATATTTAGAATTACCAAAATCATCAGATGACCTTTTGATTCCAAAGGACCTCATTATGCAAGCATTGTGTATTTATGAAGTTTTACGACACTTCAGAACATTAGTTCGTTTGTCACCATTTAGGTTTGAAGAATTTTGTGCAGCTATGATGTGTGAAGATCAAAGCATCCTTCTGGCAGAAATTCATATAATGCTTTTGAAGGCATTACTCCGGGAAGAAGATTCCCAGCAGACTCACTTTGGACCTTTGGATCAGAAAGATAGTGTAAATGTTGTGATGTACTTTGTAGATGCCATGACGTGGCCAGAAGTTTTGCGATCATATGTGGAAAGTGACAAAGAATTTGACTCTGCCACTTTGAACATCTTGAACACCTGTGAATATCCATTCACTACAGTAGAGAATAGATTGAAAGTTCTACAGTTTTTAACTGATCAGTTTTTGATTACAAATCCTGTTCGAGAAGACTTACTCAATGAAGGTATTATGTCTCATATTTTCATATGTATTAATTTGTATGTAGTTTGTAGGAATTTTGTTACTGTTAGTGACATACTCATTACTGTTTACATTGTCATTTTGTAAGAATGGAGCAAAGTTCACAAATTTTAGACCTTTATCTATTCGCAGCCATAAAAATGTATCCCATTTTATTATATTGGTGTGATTCTCACAGGCACAGCTGAGGGAACATCAGATGTCACATAATTTTTAGCTGTCTGTGATTTTAGGCTCTACGTGTGTGACTGACGTTATTCAGTTTCTGTATTTGAACTTAGAACCATTGTTCTTGGATGGTTATTTAGCAGCAGGCATCTTGCTTCTTCATCTCCAGTTCAATTCTGGATGACATGACGGAGATTTGAGTTGGACAGAGTGGTATTGGAGCTGGCTTCACCTTGATTTTCTTCAGCTTTTGCCCAGATAATCATTATTCCACAATTGCTCCAATAGTAATATATCCCTGTCTGCCAAGGTATGCAGTAGTTAGTTATTGGAGAGGGTGGGTTTCCCCATGCACTTAGACCTGTATTGGTCCATTAAGGTATGAAGTAACCCCAACTGGGCAGCACATTGTCACATCCTTTATTGGTTAAGGTGGGGGCTTGAACCGTGACCCAGTATTTTGATGACTACAGAGCACGATACTTAGTTTTATGCTTTTAGACTCTTTTTCTGATTATACTTTTTCATAATTGCAATGGTCTCGGTGGGAAATATGCAGTTTGAAAACCAGAGCACCAAGTTGTTGGTAGAACATTGTGAAATATTTTTAGACAAGATGGTATTAGTAATTTCTAATGGTTGTTTTATTAGGAAACATTCACTATGATGATCATTGTCGGATATGTCACCGTTTGGGTGATTTGCTGTGCTGTGAGACCTGTCCAGCAGTGTTCCATCTTGCATGTGTTGAGCCTCCAATGGATGGTGTGCCTGAAGAAGACTGGCAGTGTGGCGTGTGTCAGGCTCATAAGGTGGGCTGTTCAGTTTGGATTCTTCCTATTCACTTATAATTTAGGCATGTGAAGAAATTGAATTTTGAAGTTGCTGTAGCAGCAGATTATGCTAGACTGGTCGTGGCAGTTCGCAGGTGGCACATGTAGCTAATGTGTATAACAATGTAACTGCTGCAGACATAGTAGACAGTATCCACAGAAATTATGAAATTTACTTTGCACTTTTACTAGTATGCATGGTAGCCATGGTTATTAATGTGATGTACAAGTATTGCACTAGAGTTTTCAGGTAGGATTATGATTTTCATTCCCAATATTTTTTCTGAGTGAACAAATTTTTTTTCTGATGTATGTACAGGGCTACTATAAATGATTCATTCGTTTCTAAAACGCTATATTTTCCAAAGCATAATACATACAGATATGATTGATATATAAAAAGAACCGTAAACTCACCAAGTTTTCTTCACACTCTACAAATGTTCTATGTGTGCCCCTTGGGTCACATGACACACGTCCAGTCGAGCTGATTCCACACATTTTGTAGCATCATCCTGTCAATAGTCATCACTGCAGCATGGATGTGTTCCCTCAGCTCTACTAGTGTTCTTGGCAGTGGGGGTATGTAAACACGATCCTTAATGTACTCCCAAAGGAAGAAGTCACAAGGCGTTAGATCAGGTGATCTGGGGGGCCAAGTGAACAGAGCTACGTCATCCTCACCAACGCCCAATCCAGCGATGCCGAAGTTCATTGTTTGGGTAGCGACGAACATTGCCGATAACACTGCAAAATGCTTTGTTTACATGGCGGTTCTTTTCCGTACTCTCTTTTGAATGCACATTGCACTGCTATAACAGACGAACATCTCGCATATTCCAACAAACAAAAACTCTTTTCTTGCTTTGTCGCCATTTTGTAAAGGCACTGAACTCGTGCTGTCAACTGGTGCACACAATACAAACTTGGCGAGTTTACGGTTCTTTTTATATATCAATCATATTTGTATGTATAATACTTTGGAAAATATAGCGTTTTAAAAATGAATGAATCATATATAGTAGCCCTGTATTATGGATCAGGCATGCTGTAGTGTAGTTGGTTGAGGCACAGTGCTACAGGCCGGAAGGTCACGGGTTCGATTTCTCATGAGGCCATTGGATTTTTCAATTGACCTAATCCTTCCAGCCGCACGATGGCCCTGGGGTTATCTCTGCCTCTAACAGAAAATAAGTACCAGGAATCTTCCTGGGGGTAAAGGATGGGCAGTGCATAAGGCTGGCAACCTTATCACCATATGTGAGAAGATTGTCTAGAAAATATGGGAGCCTTAACATCTCACAAACCTGTGGACTTTCACGGCCTGTTATGGCAGTATGTATCAGGCGGTCCCTCTTAACCCTTTCACTGCTAGTATGTTAAGTAACTCTGAGTACCCTCTGTGCTGAATTATTTTTCAATATATCTTTTATAAATAATTTAAGTGCAAAGTAATGAAAATTTGTGATAAAATGTAACTAATCTTACCTCAGACAGGGAACAGGCAGCAAAAGTTTGCAAAAATGTTGAATTATTCAGTATTTTTCACAGGGGAAAAGTCCATTTAAACCAGGGTTGTCCAAAATGGCCAATAAAGTACATAATTCACTATCCTAGTCTTATCATTACGTCACATGTTGACCAAAGTCCACAACTTTATTTAATACTATTATAGAAAGCACCGCGCACTATACGAAGCCATTTTTAGTAGCCCTGTGAAGTACCCGTGTTACATAACCACTGAGCGTGTGCCTCGCTGTGCAAATACAATTTTTTACATTTCTTAAGCTAGAGGGCAGAAGAATGCAGCCATTGAAATGAATGATGCTTCATTATGTTCCCAATAGATGACTTGTGCACCGGCCAAGTTTGAATGAGATTGGTATAAAGAAACCTGAGATTTGAAACTCAAAAGTCACAGTACGGGTTTTGTCGATCGCAGCAAGGATGCCATGTTTTTCAGAGATCAACATATGTCAGCCACAGCAGTGTAAGGGTTAATGAGTGTAGTACCGTGTATGATACTCTTCAGAAAGACTTGGTTTGAATGACATGTGTTTTGGCACATGCTGGCCACAGATGAGTCTGTTTGTTAAGAAGGGTTGATCTGGGGGGAAGAGGTGCTGTGATCGACACTATTGTAGAGCTGTATGTAGCTTGTGGGCCTCAAATTGTAGGTTAGAGAAAATAATTTCCCTCTTGATGAGATGGTGTTCTTTAGTATGGATACCAGTTTGTAGATGGTATGTAAAAAAAGGTAACAGATAGAGCTATCCATGTAACAGGCCATGGAGACCATAGCATTGTGAGATGTTGAGGGTTACACATTATCTAGACAGTCGGCTCACAGATGGCGGTAAGGTTGTCAGCCTTACACGCTGGCCTCCCTTTACCCCCCCCACCCCAGGAAGATTCCTGGTGCTCATTTCTGCTACAGGCTGAGTTGACCCCAGGGCCATAGTATGGCTAGAAGGATTAGGTATGTTGAAAAATCCAGTGACCTCATCAGGACTCAAACCCGTGACCTTCTGGCTGGTAGCTTAGTGTGTCAACCAACTACACTGTCATGTCCCCCCTTGTAGATGGTACGTGCAGGCATACATGAAATTTAATCCATACTGTAGTTAGCAAGGAACACAGTGTTTAGAGTGGCAGTTCTGTTTTAACCTGCTCAGTCTTTTGGAGCATGTATATCCAGCAGATACCTCTGTCATGTCTCTCAGTATCCACGTGTGTCACAAATATATGTATTTTACTTTCCAGCCAGGAATGAATCTACTGCCAAAATGAGCTTCATGTTTACATTGGTCTTTCATGCAACCGTATTTGGGGTTTTCACAGCAGTGAGTATGGAGAATTCTGTCTTCCTGGAATTAAACATATGTAGTGCATTGAAAGTCAACTGTAGTTTCGCAAGAACATGTTGCCTCCACCTTCATGGTTGGAGAATACACCAGGCAAGAAACCACCACTGCTTCACACTAGTTTCTTGTTTGGCTTATTCTTCAACCCTGAAGATGGAGGAAACATGTTCCTCCAAAACATCAGTTGACATCCACCATACTATATGGCCTAATGTTCCAGAGGATAGAACTTTTCATGGCTCTGTGTGTTTATATTTTGCATTATTTTGCACTGTCTTAACTCTGGAAGACTGATTGTAGGTCCATAAACGTTTCACAGATGCCACTTACAAAGCAATTTGTCATGGATTACTGTCCATTGGGACAATGGTTCTCCTGGAACAAATGCATCCCATCACATTTTCATTGTTTCCTGCAACAGTACAGTTATATATCACTAGAATCCAATTTCTGGATGTGCATAAGGCATAAAAATTTCATTATTGTCGTGATAGGTTTGTTTTTAAAATGAGGCTTGAAAGGGTTAAAGTTTCACCTAATCTATATTGTGTTACTGAACAGATGAACAGACATATCGCTAGTGATGAGGGAGCCAGGACAGCTCACTCAGTATAGCGATTGGCTATAGGCTGGACGACCGAGGGGTCAGATTTTAAGTCCCAGTAGTGTCAAGAATTTTCCCTACTTCATGTTGTCCAGACCAGCTCTGGGGCCCACCCAACCTCCTGTCCAATGGACATCAGGGGCTCTTTCCCTGAGCATAAAGCAGCTGGAGCGTGAAGCTCACCACTCACCCCCAGCTAGTGCCGAGGTCAAGAAAATGTGTATCTATACATCCACTTCCCCATATGCCTTCATGGCGTAGTGCTTTATTAGTTACGCACAGGGACAACTTATCTTCCTTTTTATCACTAGTGATGATCAGGTACTTAATGCTTGTATCGGAATAAGGTCCCACATTAGCTGGTAAAGAACTAATAAAAACAATATACTGTGCATGTTTTTTCTTTGATTGTAATGTACTGAATAATATACTAGGGTAACTTGTTTTACTGTAATAAAATATTTATTTTGCCAGAAGAAGGTATCAGAATTGTGACATACTGGGAAAGGAGAGCCGTTACTCCATACTTCTTTTCAGTGAATACATGTTCGTTCCAATATTTATAACTGACAACACAGAGATGTTTCAGACAAACTCAGAGCTTTATGAAAGCTCAATCCAAGACATGAATTTTATCTTCACAAACAAATTTCTGACCTTGCAGTTTATCAGAAAGAAGTTATGCGTAGATGCACACTTATCCATGAATGGAAGATAGTTGAAAGAAGCATTTGCATTTTCTCTGCTGATTATTTATTAGATCACTCTCATCAGGACTGGAAGAAACACATGTATTTCTGAATATTTGTCAGAGAATGGTGAAGTCAGTACATTTTTGTTGCTGTCAGTACCTCTCCTCAGAAATATTTAAAAGCTTTCCATCATATTGGGTCCGGATATCCTATGTGAGTTAAAGTACCATAGTGTTTGCTATCCTGGGATGACCTGGGTATAGTGATCAGACAGTTGAAAGAATTTCCTTTGACTTACACTTCATAGTCTGTTGATGAGTTTTTCTTAGTAGGATATTGTGAGCAGACTGTAATTAAGAGTTTAAGTATGAATTATTGTGTAGTTTATGTGTATTTACATTAATCAGTGAGCTATATAAAATTGGCATTGTCTAGATGTGCTGCACTTAGAATTTTTTTTTATAGTGCGAGATTTATGGAAGTATAAAATTTGTTTCAAGGGTTTCTCTATGTTAAGTGGCTGTGTGTATGTGGACAATGTGTAAATGGACAGTTACTTATTTAAGTATAGAATTTCTTTCTAGAATTTTGTATGGTGTGTGGATCTCAGTATATGTGGACAATGTGTACATGTACAATTACTTATTTATTGTTTCTACAGTATTGAAGTCTAGTTTAGTGTAGAGTGTGAGTTTGTTTTTTAGGATGTGTACTGTTAGGTTTATGATCTTTGAGATACTTCTGTTTTCTGAATCTGTTGACTTGTTCTGCATCCTGAACAGCAGGAACCATGGAATGAATCAATCTCTCATACTAGGCCATTGCCTCACTTCTCGTTCCTTTCCAGTACATTCTACATGATTGTCCTAATAAAACTTAATGATGCACAACCACATTGTCAGACATTCTTTTAGTTAGAAAAGTGAATTGCCTTGTGAGCAGTTTTAGCTGAGCAAGCTGAGAAATCTTACTGACCACCATAATCTATATACACATGAAATTGGATTGTGTTATTATGATATTGTGTAACCTTGTATGTTGTTATCAGCATGTTGGTGGAACCTGCTGCTTCTGTCTTCAGGGTGTGAAACACCACCTACCAGACAACATGATTAATATGTAAAAATCAAACTGTGGCTTGAGTCCGCGAGTGAACTATGCCGGTCAAGTGACTGCTGGTTGTCGGCAAAGTTAGTGGCAACTTTAGCGGATAGATGGTGTCACTTGGTCAGCGCAGTGAATCCCCACGGCTGTTAATTTCGGTTTTCTAGGCTGGAGCCGCTATTTCCTTGAAATTGTTCCTCAATTATCCTCTGAGGCTGAGCGGACCCCGTTCCAGACCCCCTACTTCTCAGAAAATCTGGTAATGCCAGGAATCGAACCCAGGACGTCTGTATCTGTAGCCAGGAACTCTGAACACTAGACCACAGAGGCAGTTGATTAATACATAAAATAGGCAAGAAAACTAATGGACCACATTGAAAAGAAGGAAAGGGGAACAAAATAAACTGAAGAGGCAAGGAAATAAATCATGTTGCCTGCAGCATATCCCAGCAGACCACGTTACATTCACATTTTCACTGACATGGAGATTTCAAGACCCAGAACTTACACATGTAGCACATTTTAATATTATAAGATGCTGATCAATATGTCATCCCTCAGCTGCTACTCACACTTGAGTATTAAAACAGCACTAGTCATTTACTTTCTAAATAAGCAAGTAAAAGTGTTTACCTTAACTTAATCAGTTTGTCTGTTTACCACTGAATTTTGGTGGGAGCTCTGTTTATGTAAGGTATTTCTTGACATATGCACATTTCTGCCAAAGTTCTTCAGATTCCAATTAAAAAGGTACGCAGGCTAGTGACCCAGCAGAAAATCCCCACTGCATAAGAGATTGGGTTCTTCTGATAATGGCTCTGAAAAGGGCCACCTCTGCTGGCCCAAGTGAATAGTGGCAAGCTTCATGCACCATCCACTCCTACTGTCCACTGTAAACATGTGGACTGCACAACTTTTATCACTTCATGTTCCACATTTGCGTTTATGTTCACCCCAAGGTAATACTGGGATTAGAATAAGCAACAGTGCAAGGAAGAGGTGAACCAAGGTGATGGCAGGAAAGATGCCACAGGCTTGAATCTCTGCTTCCCACAGCTGAGCAGCACCAAATGAAAAGAAAGAATTTCATTAGCAAAATTTAAGAATAACAAAAAAGGATTGCCATATGAGAAGCATGCCCTCAAACAGTAGCAAAATAATGCAACAAGGAAGATGGTAGCCTAGAACAGTAATACAGCATTGCAGTAACTTATAAGCAGAATAAGTAATTTACAGCACGTAACAAAACAATATAGTTGAGAGACCAGTTGAACAGAGTGACAGGATATAGAAACCTGCAGCAAGGGAGGCAGTGCAACCAAATACAGAACTGTTGGTCCAGAAGAAATATGTGAATCTCCATGTCTCCCCCNCCCCCCCCCCCCAATTGTAGCAGCACAGATTTCCATGACCTGTGGATCACGTTGTGACTGGTTTTGCATGCACAATCTGTGCTACAAAAAAGAAATATTGCCATGTGCAAGTCACATGGCTAAATAGAATGGCCAACATACAGTGTCTGTCTCATGGGGACCTCATGCGTTGCAATCAGGAAGCAGGACGCTGGTTGGAGGAGGTAGGTCACACCAAAATGTAAGCAAGGAGGGGGTTGGAATTGGAGATGGGTGGATGGCACCGGACAGAGCGAGAGCCAGAAATATACAAATGGACTGGTGGAAGTTTACATACTTTTGGAGGACTGTGTTGCCTCCATTTTCAGGGTTGTAGGCTGAGTGAATGAAACAAGCGGCTTATTGCTTTTTTGCTCAGTTTACTATTTGACCATGAAGCTTGAGGCAGTACGTTCCTCCAGAAGTTGGTAAATACCCACGAGACTGCATGAGGTCACTGTCTTACGCTCATCACTGTGAGAATCTCAGATCTCTCAACTATTTTCCCTTTTATAACACTAATTTTTGTTTAAGTAGGTTCTGCTCTGAGAGCCATCTGTGTGTCAGTCCAGGTAAAAAAGAAAGGTATAGTTGTCCCAGTGCTTAACTAGTTAAGCACATGAAGGTCTGTGCATTAGTGGATGTGTACATCCACATTTTCTTGACCTTGGCACTAGCTTTTGGTGAGTGGTCAGCTTCGTGACCCAGCTGCTTTACCCCTGGGGAAAGAGCCCCCAGTTCCCATTGGATAGGAGGTTGGGTGGACCCCAGAGCTGGTCTGGACAATGTGGAGATAGAAAATTCCTCACCCTACTGGGACTTGAACTCCGACCTCTTGGTCATCCAACCTGTAGTCAGTCGCTATACCGACTATGCTATCCTGGCTTGTGTCAGGCCAGGTAATGTATAAGAAAATGAACCACTGCACAGCTGGAGGGAGAGCTTATGTAGGAGTGACTGGTAATCATTTTAAAATTAATATTCCCAGGAAGGAGAAGACACTGATTATGTGTGTCTCTTGGTTCACGGCATACTACAGAATTCCTGATGTCACAGAATGTATCATAAAGCCTGTGGAATACATTATGCACACTTTTCATTCTTATCATTAGTACTCGACTGAAATGCGGAGAGCGTTGATATGGCACACATTGTTACGTTCATTTGAGGTATGGCAGATTGGTTTAATTCTGCATCAGCAGAAATAGCTGTCCCTCAAAGCATGAAGGATTCAATAACAGGGATTGACTTGACAGAAGAGGTGGAAGGTTCCATTAAGGGTATTACTCTTGATTTGTGTCTCGGAAGTGCCTGGTTTGAATCTCAGCTTGGATGCCAGTTATCTTGGCTGAGGTTGTCCCCCAGGAAAAATTCATGGTAGTACCTCAGCTAGGCGACATCCACTTCTGCAAATGTCTTTCCAGTGCATTATTCGAAAGTCACAATATCATTTGATAATATGATCCAGGATAGGACAGTAGATACAGCGACTGGCTTTGTGCTGGACAGTCGAGGGGTTGGAGTTCTAGTCCCAGCAGGGACAAGAATTTTCGTCTTTCCACGTCATCCAGATTGGTTCTGGGAGGCCCACCCAGCCTCCTATTCAAAGGGTACTGGTGGCTCTTTCCATGGGGGTAAAGTGGCTGGGGCGTGAAGCAGACCACTCACCTCCCTACTAGTGCTGAGGTCAAGAATACGTGGATCTGTATATCAATTCCCCCTTATGTTTTCATGGCATGGTGCTTAACTAATTAACCACATGGACAACTTTATGTTTTTACCTCAATTTACCATTCGATAATAGTCTAGCTACTGACATGTTGTAAAATAACTCATAAAAGTATTGATCGATGAGTTGGACAGAATTCATAGCAAAACTAGGACTGAAATATTGAGACTGATGCATAATATAGGAAATGGCCTGGTATCTTACATACATGCAAATGTATGCATGCACAGGGACCATACCTTGCTCTAGTGAAATTAGTAATGAATTTTCAGGGTCCACAAAAGGTGGATAAATTTTTGAATAACTGAATGACTGTCAGCTTACTAAGGACCGTTTCATCGCTGTGCGGCTAGGTTGTTAGCACCCAATAAATTTGCATTATAAAGGTGGGGCCCTTACAGTGGCATACATTGTTCTCCAAATTATTATATTTTTATTTATTTGTTGTACAACACTTCTGCTAGTAGCTTGGACTGTATAGTGTAGCATGATAGGATTATTAGTGAATAGTGAAATGGAAAGAATGCGGAGTTAGCTATCATGGTATAATTTGAAGTACTTTTCCAGCATTCACCTGAAAGGAGTTGGGAAAATAACAAAAAGGTCAGTCAGGTACTTGTGCCAAAGCCAAGATTCAAACTGGGCCCCTGGAGGATACAAGTCAGGAGAAATACCATTTGTGTCAAGTTCCTTAATATATTTATATCATCATGTTGGTAGTGATGTACCCAAACAGCAAAGCTGTGTATTTTGAGGCATAACTGAGTTTTAAATCATCTTCGAAACAAATGATATATCAGACTTTTATTTGTAGAATCAATTACAGGAAGTCATAGCTTTGTTGGGGTATATTAGATATTGCAAAATTTGCACCCCCATTTTTTATCACACAACTAACCTTTTAAAGTGCACTGGTGACTATATGTATCACCTGCTGTAATATTTAGGGTTTCCCCAAACAGTGTATTTGTGTTTTTCATGTGATTTTCATAGTAAATGGTGATTATTTCCCTAACCAGCATTAAGCAGTTGGTCATCGTTATGGAGACAGTGTTTGCTATGGATACAGACTGAATTTTTAAACATTAATTAGATGAGATTTGAGGTTTTCACGGTGGTGACTATGGAGAAAGCCGTCTTCTGGGATGTGGCACCATGTAGAAATTGATTAATTAGATGAATTCGATACTTCACATGTGTAGAACCTGTTGTTGAAAACTGTATTAACATGTGTAAGTGACCTTCGCCACAAATGAGGAGAAAAGACAGTGCAAGGAGACAAGGAGGAACTTGTGGACAGAAATGTCTGTGGAAAAGGAGACAGGAAGAAAGAAGACAAATAATTGAACCAAATTAAATAAAGACATAATTAGTATATTTAGGCATATACCATTTGTATGATGAAAGAGAACGCCAAAGTGACACAGATAACTAAATAACTTTGTTCACATCTTCAGAGTGGCAAAAAACGGGGGAAGCTATTCACGTTGGGAGGTCAAGAATATGTTGATCTATACATTCACTCCCCCATATGTCTTCACAGTGTAGTGCTTAATTAGTTAAGCACAGGGACAACTTTACCATTTACCTTCATATTGAGGAATGAGAACAAAGTGAACGGAATATAATGAAGTGAAAGTAAGGAAAATTCTGAGAATCTAAGTAAACTCCCAGTGACCCTCCATTCATAGATCCCACACAGAACATATGCTACAGTGTTTTAGCATTTTTCAGTGCATGGATATTTTGAACTTTTCTGTAAACCAGTTTGTTGAATGGGCTTAGATATGAAATTGTAAAGTCCTTGTGTGAAGTTTAGCTCCACCATTCTTGACCGCAGCGCTAGATGGAGGTGAGTGGTGAGCTTCACACCATGGCCACTGTGTCCCTGGGAAATTTCCATTGGTTCCCATTGTATATGGGTTGACAGACTTGCAGCTTCTATCTTCAGGTTCTGCCCTGAAGATGGAAGCACTGTGTTCCTCTAAAACATTGGTTAACCACTTGCCTGACCACATGGTGTCATAATCTAGAAGACAGGGTGCACCATAAATTCAAAGCTCACATCTGGTTTTTGTCATGAGGTATTCCAACAGAGATTGTTGTCTTCTGGCATGTGAAGCCATGTGGTCTGGTAGAACAGTATCTTGTCTCCATCTTCAGGATAGATGAGTGACAATTCTGCCTTTAAGATGGAAGCAGCAGGTTGAACGAAAACACTGGTACCTCTCTACCAGACCACCTGACGTCACTTTCTAGATGACAGTAATTTTCATAGTCATTGCTGTGAGAACCCCACTTATTGAATTTCACTTTTTTTTTTCCTAGGGAAACTAGAGATGTAACACTCCACTGGACATGATTAGTAATTTTGTTACACTTGCCAGCTTTGTCTCTTACTGATCAAGTTACATCAGTGTGAAATTGGCTTAAGGAGGTTTGGGTCTGAACTCTGCAAGCCAGCTGGTCAGATGTGGGCCTTACGTAAATGCTGAAGTAGTCCCTCCTCCACAACTTTGTGTTGCTTATTAGTGTGCTAGAGCAATGTTGTCATGGTCAAGTGGATGACACTCGTGCTTCCTGTTTGGGAGGTCCCATGTTCAAATCTTGGTCCAGCTACCAATTATCCCATCTTAGGTTTTCCCTCAGGTTTTTCTTTGGGCACTCTGGTAAAATGAGGGGGGGCACTGCTACAAGCTGGAAGGTTACAGAGTCCATTCCTGATGAGGTCATTGGATTTTTCATTTGACCTAATCCTTCCAGCTGCACTGTAGACCTTTGGCTGACTCAGCCTCTAACAGAAATGAGTATCAAAAATCTTCCTGGGGGTACGGGGCAGTCAGTGTGTAAGGCTGACAGCCTCACCACCATCTGTGAGTCTGTCTAGAAAAAGTGGAAACCTGTACATCTCACAGTCCTATTGGCCTCCATGGCCTGTTACTGAGATAGCTTCACCTTTTTCTTTTACTCCAGTGAAATGTCTGGACAGTACCTTGAATTGGGCCATGACTTCCTTCTTCTTTGTCCCCTCCAATTCATTATTCACTGATCGTCCTACCATGCTCAGCTGTATAGTAATGTTAGCAGTTGAAAGTGTCATTAAGTAAACGAAACCAGCTTTTTTTGTGATGAACTTTAACTGTTGGCATACATCTGATGTTCTTGTTTGTGTGGACAGGTCAGTGGAGTTGTGGATTGCATCCCAGATGCTGAGAAGTCTGGGTTGCTCTGCCGGCAAGAGCACTTGGGGTTTGATAGACACGGTCGCAAATACTGGTTCCTGGCCAGGAGAATATTTGTGTATGTACATGTATACATTTTATGTAATTTTATTTGATACAGAGTTTCTTATTCATGCTGTTTCTTCGGACAGGAACACCACAACACACCAAGTTTCTAAATAGAGATATGCATATGATTATACACTAAAGAATTTCTTACATGATTTGACTTTCCATCATCTCCTGAAGGAAGTCGTAGTATGCTATATTCTGGGATGTGATGTCTGGTGTGGCCAAAATTTAATGATGTAAGAGGAACACAATGCCCCTTTCTTCAGGGTTGGAGAGTAAGCCATGCAGGCAAGCATTCTGATTGATGCCAGCTCACTCATCATATTTGTCAGCCCTGAATATGGATGCAGTTGTTCATCCAAAACTTCTCTGTACTTGTACCAGACTACACGGTGTCACATCCTGGAAGATGGTGATCTTCATTATCACCACGCGAGAAACTCAAGTCATCATTTTTTATTTGTTTCTCACGTTTTCTTGCAGCGAGAGTGAAGATGGTGATGTATGGTACTACAGCACCCCAGTACAGCTTGAGGAACTGTTGCAGACAGTTGATAGGGAAATTATGGAGGTGGCTCTTGCGCGAGAGATCGGTGATTTCAAGGAGGAAATTATACGGCAAATGGAAATCACAGAAAAACTTACAAACCTGAACAAAGGCAACAAGAAGTCGTATCTTGATGTGGAGAACAGTGAGTTATATAATATTTCTGAAGTAAATATCCATATCAGAGATTCATTTTCAAGATTATCCTTCATGCCACTAATTCATCTGTGCTTTAGTTTGCTTCATATGCTGCTTGTTAAATTGCATTTCTTTCATATTTTAATTTTGTTGCATGTCCGATTTTCATGCCAGCCAAATAAGGACTCATCAAAAACTCTCTGCATAAACTCATCATTTTGAGGAGTTCCCCACTTGATACGTGGACATTACATTGCATTTACATAAGTAAATCTTTTATTTGAAACCAATTGACATGTTACTCGTGATTTAAAAGCCCATATATGAAACATTTAAAACTCTTGAGTTGAATCATTTGTAGATCATGTATGGTCCTATGAAAATTTTTTCCAGTCTTGCCATTTGAACTTTTAAAAAACTGTGGTAACTAGATGTAAAACCTGCTTTAACATTCAGAAAGTCTGCAGTTTTTCTGCAGAGTACATGGTGGTTATTATGTGCACCATCAGTTTTTAGTGTTTAAAAGGTCTACAGTTTTCCCACACTGTGTGTTTTATATGATTGTCACACTAAACAGCAATTATTTCTGTAAAGAACATTAACTGGATCATCTTTGCAGTGGAGATGATGTGTATTCTTTGTGAGGTAAGTTTTTTAATGCTGATTAGATGGATTGTATGCTTCAGAGGATTAAGAAATTGGCATATCTATGTACCGTATGTCCAAAAGTATCCGACTTTATTTTTTCCGCTGTAAATGATGGCCAAAGGGGTGGGGAAACTGAGCGTAGTGGTAGAAGGAACTTTCATGCGCATGCGTGATTTTTTGCTGACTCGCAACACTGCTGGATGCATCTGTGGCTGCCAGATAGCGAAGTGGTGTAACACGTGTTTGTCGCATTCTCGTTTCGCTCAAGATGACAGAACGCTTGGAGCAGCGATACTGCATTAAGTTTTGTCAGAAACTTAGGGATACCCAAGCGGAAACAATTCGCAAAATTCAGCAGGCTTTCGGCGATGATGCAATGGGGGTCACTCAAATTTAAGAGTGGTTCAACCGCTTTAAAGATGGCTGTATGTCGGCGGACAGTGAGCAGAGTTCCAGGAGACTGTCAGTCGTGATGTCATTGAAAAAGTGCGGACACTGATCATGGAGGACTGTCGTTTGGCCATCTGTGAAGTTGCTGATGGGGTTGGGATCAGCAGAGGTTCCGCAAACACAATTTTAACTGAGGATTTGAGCATGCGAAGAGTGGCGGCAAAATTTGTGCCGGAGCAGCAACAACTCCGCCTTGAGGTCGCGCAGGACATGCTTGAGTGCGCCAACAAGGATCCTGAGTTCCTGAAGGCTGATCACTGGTGATGAGTCGTGGGTGTATGGATATGACCCGGAAACCAAGGTCCAGGCGTCACAATGGAAGCATCTAACATCCCCGAGGCCCAAAGCGCACGACAGGTTCGGAGCAATGTGAAGGTGATACTGACAATTTTTTTTGATTACCGGGGTGTTGTGCATCATGAGTACGCACCACTAGGCCAGACTGTCAACAAGGAGTACTATGAAGAAGTCCTCCGCCATCTTCATGATGCAGTTTGGCGCAAGAGACCGGAGCTGTGGGACGCACGCAACTGGCAGCTGCATCATGACAATGCCCCAGCTCATTCATCACATCTGATCCAGGGTTTCCTGGCCAAGCATGGCATTCCGCACGTTTGCCAGGCTCCATACTCTCCTGACATGGCTCCTTGTGATTTCTGGCTGTTCCCGAGATTGAAGACACCGCTAAAAGGCTGCCGTTTTGACAGCCGCGAGGACATCATACAGAACGCGACTGTGCAGCTGCACGCTATTCCAAATGAAGTCTTTCAGAATTGCTTCCAGCGATGGAAGGACCACTGGGCTAAGTGTGTGGAGTCACAAGGGGCCTACTTTGAAGGGTATTAGGTCTAACCACCCAGATACAGAACTTTTTTTTCCTGGCCCAAGGTCGGATACTTTTTGGACAGAGTAGTATATGAGAAGGTAAAACAGAATATTATTTTTTGTTGTCCAGAGTTGCTTATGTTCATTTGCCCATATTATTTCCTCTGATGCAGGCGGAGATTTTCAGACGTCATCATACAAATTGTACATTGTAATTTATATAGGGATTAATATATTTCACATGGCCATTTTTCTAGCTGCTCTTTTGAAGATTCAGAAGGAAAGACAGGAACGTCGAGCAAAGGAAGAAGAGGAACGTCGAGAGAGGGAAAGGCAAGAGGCAGAAGAGTTGGTACGCAAGATGCATGAGGAGGCTTGTGATGAGACACCTCCTGTAGGAGCCAGCTTCAGTCTCTCAGACAGACACATTGAGTCAGAGCTGCATCTGCCAAAGGATCTGGACTTGACTGCCTCCTGCTTGTCACCTGTTACCATTGTAAGAAATGTACATTGTGATACTTATGATTGCTGAGTGACATGGCAGTGGGAATTGTTGTTCACGTAACAGTATTGTCAAAACAATAAGATGTGTCAGACTGTGTAGGTTTAACAGCTGGAAGAATTTTAATAATAACTATATTATGAGGGTGGTCTGAATTAGAGGTACAGTGCCAAATTACATCAATATATTTATTGCAAAAAACGTCTTTAAGAAAGTCAAGAAACACTACATACTAATGTTTATTTTTCCACATAGTCACTATTAGTATTCAGACATTTATCCCATCATTTTACAAATTTAAACACTCCTTCATGGTAGTGTTCCTTTCCAAGGGACGTATAGTATTGCACAACTGGTTTTTTTGCAATGCGTTTTGGTCCTGAAATCTGTTTTCTGATAAAGAGTTCTTAAATGGCCGAAAGGTAGAAATATGGTGGCGCTAGATCAGGACTATATGGTGAATGCTGCAGAACTTCCCACTTTGGTTCTGCAACCAGGCAGCTGTCCAGGCTGGAGTGTGAGGTTGTGTTCCATAATGCAGAAGCCTCAGTCCAACAGTCAGTTGTCCTGGTCTCTTTCATTTAATGGCTTTGTGCAGTTTTTCTAGAATTTCACAGTATTTTTCGCTGTTGATTGTTGTTTTTGGAAGGAGAAATTCACGCAGCAGGAGGCCTTCACAATCCCAGAACGTGGTTTCCACTGTATTTTTTGAAAATGGCTCAATTTTGAATTTTTTTTTTATATTGGGTGAATGAGAATGTTTCCAAGTCATCGAGTTTCTTTTTGACTCTGGGGTGAACTCATAAACACATGTTTCATCTCCTGTAACGATGTTTTCCATGAACGATTCTCCATCGTCTTGGTAATGACAAAGATTTTCAAGCAAAGTTGCCATTCTTTTGCTTTTATGCTCCTCGGTGAGCATTTTCAGAACCCAGCAAGCAGACATTTCACGGCTGTTGAAATCTGAGATGATTTCATGAACAGTGCTTTTTGCAGTACCTGTCACGTCAGCAATTTCATGAACTTTGAGTCTTCATTCTTCCCATGTCAAACCTTTGACAGTGACATAATTTCATCAGTGTGCAAGGTCCTTGGTCTGCCTCTGTGTTTTTGTGAATAATCATTGTGTGCCATTCAGCCATCTTTAAATTGCACCATGCAGACACTTCCTTTCAGCTGAAAACATTGTGGCCATAAACATTCACTAACCAGCAGTGAATCTTGCTGTGACTTTCACCTTATGCTTGCAAAAATCTGACCACCACATGGACCTCACACTTGGAATAATTTTAAATCATACCAGCCATTTTGTTTGCATATAAAACTTACACACATGGATGGAGAATGACGACACTAGTGCAGCTACTTCTCCCCTACCTGACATACCAGTATATGCAAGTGACAATGCAAGTGACATCGAGATATCATGCACAGGCGATGTATGACAAACACTTGTACCTTTCATATCAGACTACCTTTGTATAATTGATCGTTTTATTGTGGGCTTTCCAAGGTGCTCATGGTTAGTCACCGGTTTCTCAACATGGATCGTCAAGTTCAGTCCTTGGTGGCTTCACGTGAGATTCATGGTTGACAGTGTCAGTGGAACAAGTTTTTCTTTAGGTTTCTTCCATTTTCCCCTGCTAATCATTCTCTCATTGCTCCAAGCACATTATCACATCCTCAGTCTTTAAGGTGGGGACTTGTCTGTGACCAGTACTTGGCCAGTTGTAGACTAAGGAAGTTGGCTTTTATTATTTTGCAGTCAAGAATCATATATGAAGGGAGGGTCCCCCAGGAGTAAAGTGGCACAGGCACGAAGCTGACCATTAATCTCCACCTGCTGTGGAGGTTAAGAATGTATGGAGCTATATCTCCACTCCCCCTTACATTTTCATGGTGTGTTGCTTAGTTAATAATGCTGCTAGTAGCCAGTGGTTAGTGTGCTAACTTATTGTCCAAAATACCTGAGGTTCAATCCCAACTAGAGCCACTAATAGCAAAATAAGGAATACCAAACGCCTGTCAGTGTAATGACAGCTGATCGCCTGAAGACATTTCTAGAACATCAGGTATATCAGATCTACTTCAGACAGTGCATAATGTCCAACATATTCGTATTATTGTAGAGGGAATACTGAATATGATGTGTGTTATGTTTGTACATTCATGTTTCTAAAGAGCTGTGCTGTATATTTATGTATACAGGAAACTACAGAGACATCAAGCAGTATTACAATGACAACAGCAACAATGGAAAAAACTAAGGTTGGCAGTCCTGGTGAAGCTGAGCACGTGACAGAAGTCATTACAACTACAACTACCACCACTACTACAACTACGTCAGGTTAATGCATAATGCTGTTCATACTAGCTAGATTGTAAATACGAGACATCACATTTTCACAGCTATGAAGATTCATATTGTGGTGATGACACCATGTAGCCTGGCTACTAACATTTGATAAGAATATACTGCTTCCATCTTCGGAATATAAGTGATTTAGGGCGGGAACCAGGTAATAAAGTACAGGAGGATGCAACAGCTGTGTTCATGAAATGCTGTTTTCAGGATTTCCTTTGACCTGCGTAGGCTTGTCTCTTTTTCATATAGTTTCTTGTAGTGCGTATTGTCCTCCCATTTCTTACCTTTGTCACTTATGCCCTGGTCCTCCAAAACATGGGTGGTAACCACATAGCATACTGTCTAGTGTCATAACTGAGAAGGCAAGACTTTAAGTTGTCTATAAGTTCCATATATATACACATACAGGGTGTTTCACGACTTTAGGTCATAACTGCAGGAGGTGATTTCCTAGGTCTTTGTGATCAAAAAAGTTCATATAAACATATGCCCGATTTTGGACGGTTACGGAGTTATGACCGTTTTAAAATCAGAATAGAAGGTAACGATTACTGACAATAAACGGAACAAAATAATAAACCAGCANACCCTGTATACAGGGTGTCCCAGGAGGAATGGACCAAACTTCGGGAGGGTGTTCCTTATGTTAAAGTATGCTGATCTAACCCAAAACACCTATGTCCAGAGTCGAATGGTTGCGGAGATAATGGCCCGAGAAAAGTGTGGTCTTCTAGCGGGTCCACGCACTGTACCTCTCAGCTGTGACTGTTATCTGTTTGTCCTTGAGTGTGATGATGTCACACTAGCTGTAATCTCATGCGCTACTTACAGAGGCTTACAGTGTATCTTGCGTCAGCATCGTGAATGGTTAGTAAATTACGTGTACAGTAGACTCTCGATTATCCGCGCGCTGTTTAACCGCTTTGCGGCTCAACCGCGGCAATGTATTTTTAAAGATTTTTTTTTTTCAGTGAGTATCACATTTGTTTAAATGTTTTGTATGACAGTCAATGTTAGTTTACTATAATTTAGAGAGAACTGTACTCGCATTTACGTCATCCATCGATATTCTCCCGTTATTTTTCTTAAAAGCTCGAAATCAGGTTTCGAAAGCTCGAAACCTACCCTTTTTCCAACAAGTAGAGAATGTTAAAGAACCTTGACCAGCAAGGAGCCATAAATCTGTCTGGTGTGAGACCTCAATTAGCAAAGGGACCAACAAAGACCAAACTCAGGCACCAGTCAATCTGTAGTAGTGGGAGGAAGGAGAGTTCTTTTGAAAGAAGAGTACGATCCTGTCTGTCACTGAACTGCATTCTTCAGTTGTTATTAATACAGTAGGCAGTTCAGTTGTGTGGGAAAATACAATTTAAGTTTTTGTGCGAGAAAGTGCCGAATTACCATTGTTTTTTTTATCATTGTGACTGGTTCTTCAATAATTTAAAAATAATGGAGCAGAAAAGGAAGCGTGTAGTTTTAACAATTAACCAGAAACTCGACATAATTAAGAAGCTTGAGCAAGGATGGTCTACCAGAAACCTAGCTTTACAATATTGTATAGGTGAAACAACAGTTCGCGATCTCAGAAAAAATAAAGATAAATTGATTAATTACGCCAGTAATTTTGATTCATCGAGTGGCTTATCAGGCAGAAAAACAATGAAACTGCCAACTTATGATGAGCTTGACAAAGCAATGTTGCAATGGTTTAACCAACAAAGGGCACAAAACATTCCTGTTTCAGGAATTATCTGCGCAAAACAGGCAAAACTATATTTTAATGCAAGGATAAGCAATTCATCTGCTCTTCAATGGACTGAGGGTTTGCTAGAGTTTCTGGAGCAACAAAGCGATTCTCTGCTTTCTGACAAATTGGTGTTACGCAGATTGAGAGCAACCATAAGGAAGAAAGAAGCCATGTCATTGAAACAGAAATCAATAACAGACTACTTTTCCTAAACATTCGTAGTTTTTGGTATTCATTCATCTTCCTTTATTTTAGTGCACAGTACTGTATAATGGTATTAGATTCAATTATTTTCGTGTTACGGCATTAGGATATTAGTGTGGTTAAAATTACAGTGTAGGTGTATTTCAGTGTATAAATCTACAATAGAACAGTTTCAACTATAATAGGCTATGTACCGTACTTCAGAAGCTTTATAATGAAGAACCATTGGCCTGCATCACAAAAGGTAAGCTTAAGTAGCGTTTTATGGTGTAAAAAATTAACGATGTTAAATTTATACCGGTATATCTGGCTTGTATATGTGTACTTCGGTTTATCCGATGTTTTTGATTATCCGCGCCAAGTCTCCCCGCCATTACCGCGGATAATCGAGAGTCTACTNTGTACTTGTGCGGTGTTGCTGAAATGCCTTTTGTGTTTTCACACGTTGAGTATTGTGATATGCATTTTGTGTATGGATTTTGCGGTGGCAATGCACGTGCTGCTGTTGAAGAGTACCAAAGGCGTTTTCCCGATCAAAGGATTCCATCTCGACGTGTATTTATGCGAATTCACCAGACATTGCGTGAGACTGGTTCTCTTCCGAGTGTTTCTGTGCAGTCGGAAAGGGAGGATGTACAAATGAGAAACACACGAGAGAACATTCTTGAAATTATTGAGAGAAGTCCGCGTCTGTCCACTCGTAGAGAATGGCCTCTCGCATCGGCATATCACGTATGCAGGTGTGGCGAACTTTACATGATGAAGAGTTGTATCCTTACCATGATCAAAGGGTACAACATCTGGAACCAGGCGACCATGCTCAGCGTATGGATTTCTGCCACTGGATAAAAGCTCATCCCAAACTGTTAAGCGTCATTTTATTCAGTGATGAGGCGCGTTTACCCAGGACGGTGTAAATAATTTACGAAATATTCATACGTGGTCCCATAATAATCCACATGAGATAATGGAAACTAAATTCCAAAAGAGATTTTCCGTGGATGTATGTTTAATACAGTTATGTGGTCGGGTTATAGCGCAGCCATATTACCTCATCGTTCGCCAGTCATGTGTCATGTATACTGCTTGGAAACCCTAAGGACAATTATGACATGGCGAGCGAGTATTTCATACTTCAATTTTATGGCTTCACGTCACTCACAAGTTAGTTCGATGTTACGTACATTATTAACATTACAGAATCCACATATTCCTGCCAGTTTTTATATGTATTTTGTAATCAACAAGTGTGTAACACCGGTCAAAGTTTGACACTTCTCTGGCCATTATCTCTGTAACCATTCAACTTTGGACATAGGCGTTTTGGGTTATATCGGCATACTTTAACATAAGGAACACCCTCCCGAAGTTTGGTCCATTCCTCCTGGGACACCCTATATATAATACAGTATAAGTGTGAGAACTCGCAGATTTTCAGAATTGAAGAAATTGCATTACACTGACTGGCTCTCGTTTCTGCTCGGATGGCCTCCGTTTTTGCGTCCATCTTTTCTCACCAGGCGGCCATCTCTTCTCACCAGGCTTTTCTATTGGCCTTTATTTCTTCCTTGTCAGCCTTCCTATTGGCCTCCGCCTTTTCTTGGTTGGCCCTTATCTCCTTCAGTAGAAGTGACTCCATGTCTTCTTCGCATGTGTAAGTTCGTAACCAATTCTGACACCAAATTGTCACATGTTGGGTGTGTCACACGACAAATAACTTGACGCCCTCTTGGATGTAGCGAATTTATTGAACACTCGTTCTCACACTCACACAACTCACAATTACAATTACTGCCATCGGCAGTATCACAACTACATCCACTGCTTTCGGCGACTGTGAGACTTCGGTTGCACTCAGCGACTTCACGATCTGCACTGTGTCACTCCTGATCACACACACACACTGGTCACATATTGTTCAGCCGGCTTTTTATAGTGTTCCCTGTTGCCTGTGTCAACAGCGGTGTCCCGTGTTACGTCACAGTGGGCAGTGCTATTACATCACTGCGGGAGGGGGCGGAGTGTTGACTGGCCTGTTACCGTAGCACCGGCAGCGCTCCAAAGCTGTTGCATCACCGCTGGCGGGGGAAAGGGTGTCCTGCATAGTGCAAATAGGTCACAGTGCTCCCTCCTTAAGGCTGTTCGTCCCGAATAGCCTAACAGTGCATCCCTGTTCCTTTTCTTCCAAGGATGTACTTGCTGCGTCTCCTGTTGTTTCAGCTATTCCTCTTGCAACGACTATTCTCTGGCCATTACATCCTCTGCTCCCTTCTTAGGATTGTTCGTCTCGAGCAATTCCATGGTCCAGTGTTCGTCAATCCATTTCACATTCATTAGTCGCTCAGTCACTCGTTCTAGCTTGGGAGGCCGGTGCTTATGTGTTACCAGTTCCTCCACCATGTGCTATACCACTTTTTCCGTTTTGGAGGGGGTTGACCTCTCCACAAGGTCCAATCCTTGTCTTGCCGTAGGCTGAAAGAAGATGCGACTATTCGCTTTGCGATCTTCACGGTGACAATCTCGTAGGTCTTCTTATGAGTTCTTCTCCCTCCTAGGTGTGATGGCTGTCCTGATGTACACCCTCCGATGGCATCCTTGGTTGGCACCTGTTTTTCTTCTGGCATAGTGGCCGTCTGCCGCTATGTCATTGAATTTTTTTTTATATGGGCTGAAGGACAATACACATTTTGTTAGCCATGTCAATTCTGTGTTTGGTTTCAGTAAATACAGTGTGAGAATAACACAATGACAAATTGAAACTGGAGTAAATGTCAATATGTTGCCAAGTTTTAGCTTTGGGTGCTGCCAATATCATAAATGTTGAAGAATACAATCACCTTGTAATGCCATTTAGTTCAAATAGTTCTGAGGGACATCTTGCCTCTGTCTTTGGGGTCAGAGAGTAAGCCAAGCGAGACGCAAGCTGAGCAAAACGTGTGGGGCCTAATGCACGCCAGTCAGGCTCGGACTAGATTTTGCACTCATGTTTTGCAGAGAATGTAGCCTGCTTCTGCTTGCCTTACACCTCAACTCATAAAGTGCAGGTGAAATGTTCCTCAGAAATGTCAAGCTGTGTCCAGACTACACCACATTGCGAGCCAGAAGACATACTATTCATAGTCACATATGTGAGAACCAGCATGGTTAGATTTCATCCTTGGTAAGCAAATTGTTATGTCCTTGTGTACGTATCCTTGTTGTATGAGTAGCTTGACAGTTTTACACACCCAGTTTCATATAAATGGTTGCTGCCGCACCTTTAAGTCCACACACATGCACATGCAAAATCTTAACACCTTTCTTATAGTTCCTCTGGCAATTACACCTACAGTCTTATTACCCATTACTTAAACTGAGATGATGGTTAGAAGAAGTTTTCTGTGTTTTGGGGCGGAACATTCTGCCTGTAATAACTGGCAAAGATGCGGGAAGCAAATAGAGTCCTCTGTTTGCCACCTGCTTCTTGCTGGTTACGTGCTTAGCCTACTCTTTAACCCTGAAGATAGAGGCACTGTGTTCCCTGAGAATGTCATTGAATGTATACTGAACGGAATGGCGTCACATCCCAGAACACCGAAGAAATTACCCTGAGAACTTCAATTCTGACAAATTTAATTTTTTTTCAGCAATCAGAATGTCCTCTTCCTTTGCTTCTTCAGAAGGTGATGAAGATGAATTGGATCTAGATTCTGATAAAGAGGGAGAAGAAGGTACTACAAAAATTGGTAAAGATGGTAAGGAACTGATGTGCTGTGAAATTTGAATATGTTTGAATGCCAGTATGACATATTTCATTTTTACTTGAATAAAATAATTTTAATAATGCTTTTGTTTGGCAATTTATTTAATTATTATAATAATCAATACTATACATCCACTAGCCCATACATCTTCATAGCATAGTGCTTAATTAGTTAAGCTCAGGGACAACTTTTTTTAACTTTACCTTTAATAATCAGTACTAGAAAAGTTTCAGTTCAGTAAATAGAAACATTGTTGCCTTGGTACTTGTGGACCAGGTGGTGCGTTTTAATGTGGAGTGACATTCATGGTGACAGGTTAAGTTGACCATGCTTGTTAGTAAAATATCTTGCCTCACATAAATTTCAATTAGTCCCAGTGTTTTGTTTTGACTTACTGTTCACAGATGGCAGGGGCCCCACCAGGACTTTTTCTTTCCAGGGGGTCAGCCAGAAAAATTGTTTAAGAACTTAAGGTTGAAGCTGTTTAAGGCCTTTTTTTTTTACAGATTGGGCTAGAGTATTCAGGATAGAAGAGTATGTATTTTTTAATAGTTAACAGTTTTTTATATTTACATTTGACATATTTGCTTTTCATGCCGGTTGTGATATTTTCCCAAAAATCTGGGATGGGGTTAGATGGCTTGTCCCCCCACTCCTGGTACCCATGGCAGGCATGTAGCCTCTGTATCATTTATCTAGCTTATGGTAGTTGTTTACTGTCAGTAAATAATTTGTGCATTTGTTCTTTATCTTTTATCTGTTTACAGGCAAGAAGCATACCATACTTACACGATCAAAGACAGGTTCGTTGCAGCCACGAACGTTTAACATGGATGACCTGAAGCGTCGCAACACTGCAGCTATGTCAAAGGCTGAGTTGGATAAGCTGCAGGGAGATAAAAAAGACAAAGAAGGGGACAGAGATAGTACTGATGGGACTCGTATCACACGACTGAAAGCCCAGCAAATAGCTACAGGTATAAATGAACGTGGCATTTCGTTTACTTTTAACATAACTTTCCTCCCTTAAGGAAGACTGGAAACTTGGGGGTGGGGGAATGGGGTGCAAGGGCATTGCACATACTTCCTCAGATACATTCTGCTTCCATCATATGGGTTGAAGTATTTAGGATGAGGAATTGGCTTGGTTATGTGTACACAAGTTGCAAGGAAGATGGCCACTCCCACCGAAGGGGATTGAAGTGGAGCCTGTTGTGGGCCAATGGGAAAGTGGATAGGAAAATGGTCCTTTTCACGGGGTGCACAGTGTTTTTTGTCAGAGGAGGGAAATGGAATTGTGAGAAAGGCTGCATTTTTCTAGACCCCTCGTTTGTTTTCTTACAGGATGGAAAATCAAATTTTTAGAATTTTGAAAAGATGATCCTTTTGTGGATCCCTACAGAGTGGAAGTGAGAAGTGATGAATCAGCCCTCTTTTTTGTTGTGGAGGGCGGGGGGCTAACTAGAAGTGTCTTCTTCTGGCTTTTGGAGCTTTTGTGCCATCTGTGTGCAACGTTGTTTACTGTTCTTTCGTAGTATTCCTTTATTGGACACTACATGTTTTGGCCTAACTGGCCATCTTCAGGTGTACAGGTTGTGGTTATCAATTCTGCTGCTCCCTGTAATGCGGCTTTCTTTCCTCCTGTTGTAGTTGCCTCTGGACATTTTGGTTATGTGGGTTACCATCAGTTTATTTGGGTGTCCATGGGTTGCACGTGGTTGATTTTGTGTAATGTGTGATGCACTGTGTTAGAGCTTTTTAAAGGTGTATATGTATATTCAATTATTGTGTTTATGAAGTTACAGTTTTGTTTTGTTTGTTGGGGCTACCCAGGACGTTGATGCTATGGTGGGAATTCTGTTGTGTGTTGGTCAGTCATTATAGTAGTTCCTTGGAGGGTGTTTCTATGATGACAGTTGTGTTCCTACCTCAGGTGTTGAATGTGTTGTGTACTGCTGTTTGGTGTTTATTTTCTTTTATGCTTCTAATATTGCATTTTGTATGTGTTGGTGTTTGTGTTGTTCATTTCTAAGTTATCCTTGCTGACCTTGTTCCTTTCTTTGAGGGACCGAGTAAGAGACTTCCATGATCTGCATGAAGTCTGTGATATTGGTCCATGTGGTACTGGAACTGAGCAGACTGTTACATCCTTACCCAGCATGTGATTAACAGAATTTTCTTTTTCTCAGGTACCTACATGTTCAAATTGGGGATGGAAAATGGATTCAAGAGCTATGTGAATCAGTACAGTACAAATATTGCAGCATTGAACAAATTGCAACGTAATGAAGAAAGGGACAAGAAACGCCATCTGTCGCACAAATTTTCTCTTACTCAGGCATCTGAGTTTAAATGGATAGGATCCTTATATGGTAAGCAGTTTTTATTCAAGGCTGTTTTATTAGGTTAGTGCTGTAATATATATGTAAAACATGGTAAAAGACAAAGCTGAAGCATTAATATAAATACCAGGATGCAGTAGTTTCATCTGGAAATTGTGTTGACAGGTACTCGAGCGCTGCTAGTTAGTACCTTGCGACAAACCATTCTACAGCTCGAGAGCAGCATCCAGTCTTCTTTTATGCATCCAAATTGGCCACTTCTGAGGAAGCCATGGATCACTGCTGTCAGTGCATGCATCAACCCTCGTGATTTTGCCCGTGCTCTGATTGTCCTTCAAGCCTGTATTAAGCCTGTTGTGTTTGCGTCTGTTTGGCATGAAGCACTGGGTCATGTCAGAATGCAGCGACTGACCTCTGCCGAGCGGGAAGAGAGGAAGCGATTAGATAAGAAAGATAAGAAGGACAAAGAGGAAGAAGAAGAAAGAAATAGATTAACGTACAACTTTGTTAAATACACACTTGGGCTAAAACATCAGGTATATTAATAGTCTTTACATTTGTCCCTTGTGCGGGTTGTGTAGTGCCTGTGTGTTCTGGACATGATAGATAAACGTCTTTGAATTCCAATTGAACAAGAATCTAAGATAAACATTTTTGTAGCAGCAATTTGTAAAATATTTTTGGAGTGTTCACACTGAGAAGTCACTCTTAGTTCCAAATACGTGCATGTTACATTTTATTGTGAACCACCCTGGGTATACTTCCTTCGGAGTAAGAGATCAAGTTTCGTTATTAACATTGAGGAGCATGATCTTCCAGGTTGTAATGCCATGTAGTTGAATGAAATATTCATCAAGAGAACTAGGTTTATGTCTTCTCTGTTCTTGCTCGTGACGTGCAGGGACAAAGCATGGTTTCTTGTTCCCTACAGTTCCAGTAGTACACAAGTTCCGAAGCTGCTGAGTGGATGTACTGATGTGGTCTCATGGGGGTTGCTGGAATTATGCCTACAAGGTGTGGTTGTGACCTGATCAGTCATAGCACTGCTGACTATGACCTACATGGCGTTACAGTCCTGGATACCGTACTCTTGTCACTGCCGTGAAAACCTCAAAACACTTAATATTATAGAAGGGGGAAGAGTGCTTGCTGAAAAGCTAATGGTTACTTGTTCAAGAAGTTACCCATTTTTTTATGGGACCCAAAGGTTCCTTACTATGTACACAAGAGCCCACTACTGGTGTGTTAATATTATAGTAAGGTAAAGTTGGGGCTGCGCCATAGCTCAAGTGGTTAGTCGCTGACTTCCCACTGCGGCGGCCTGGGTTCGATCCCGGGTCTGCTCAAGTGGGATTTGTGGTGTACAAAGTGGCGCTGGAGCAGGTTTTCTCTGAGTACTTTGGTTTCCCCTGCCCATCTTCATTCCACCAATAGCTCCACAATCACCCTCACCTATCATCCGGGGCTGGTACAATAGGTCAGAAGTGACCGCAGTACAAGGGACTTAGTCCCACCCCACTAGCAATAAAAAAAAGTTAAAGTCGACCCTGTGCTGATTTAAGTAAGCACCATGCCATGAAGACTCATGAGGGGGTGGAGGTATAGCCCCACCATTCTTGACCTTGGCACTAGGCGGAGATGGGTGGTTAGCTTCACTCCCCATCCACTTTACCCTTATAGAGAGAGCCCCCAGTATGTGTTAAATAGGAGGCTTGGTGGGCCCCAGGGCTGGTCTGGACACAGTTGGGAAGAGAAAAATCCGCCCCTGCCAAGAATCGAGCCCAGCAGTCCAGCTTGTAGCCTGTTGCTGTACTCACTGAGCTATCCTGGCTCCTGTTGATATTATAGTTTTCCATAAATTTTGATCTTTGGATTTTTGGGAAGTACTCATGGTAATATAAAACGTATATGTGATTTAAGCTAATTTCATATTGTGTTTGAATGTTTTTTTTTACAATCTTGCATTTTTTCGCTTTTAGTGTAATAATTGTTACATAGCTCAATTATGAGGTACATTTCACTTAATTCATTGCATTTTTAAGGTGTGGAAACAAAAGGGCGAGGAGTATCGTGTGCATGGACAGTGGGGTTGGCTTTGGCTGTCCACATCACGCAAATTCAAGATTCAAGATTGCCATAAGATGGGTTTGCGGGCTGGCCCACAGAAAGTAATGGTACAAGTGAAAGGTAATGGAGCCAGAATTTAAGTTCCATGTAATATTAATTTCTCTATATGTATTTTCAGATGGTTCTGCACTAGCATGCCCTCTGACTACAGAAATATTTGTGTCTTGATATCGTGAGAGAACATTTAGACCACAGAAAAAAGGATCATGGAACGATGCCCTGCACATCTCCTTTGAGCTGTTACACTTCCCCCTCCAGTATACTCGCCCATGTTCCCCTCGAGCCATCCTCAGTTTGCGCACAGAAGTCTGAGAAGGAACAAGACACGGTGACGTGAAAACCCCGCTCTTCATAGTCATCACTCTGAGGACATCACAGCCAACATTCCATTGGTCCAGGATCTCACATGAGGTCATATTGTGGCATATTTGCTGAAAGCAAAAACTGTGGAGCCAGAGAAACAGCTGTTACTAGCGAATGACTCTGAAACGACATTTGTTTCTAGGTGATGGCCATGAAACAAACAATGGGGTGACTGTTGCTAGGCAGCAGATTCTTAATAGCAGGAATAGATGGCCACTGCTAGGGAATGGCCCACTAAACACGTTTCTGTGGCAATGGATATGTATGGAACAGAGGAATGGTGTTTTCTGTGCTGAGATGTTATAAGCAAGGGACAAAGTTAGAGCTGAGTCAGTTGGTAGTTAGGCAGTGAAGAAGAGATTAGGAAGTTGGTATGAAATGGCCATGAGTCAGTTTGAATGGAGTCACTGTTCAGAGGGAACATGAGCGTAGAAGTTGAAGAATCTCCAGTGTTAGAAGCTGTTAGCAGGAAATGTCTAGTAACATACTGAGACACTAGTGTGTGCTTAACAGTGATTTGTAAAGTGTGGAGATCAGCGGTGGCACTATAATTAAATGTAATTATGAGTTATGTGTTAAAAGTGGCCAATAAATCAAATATGCAGTCCAAAGCCCATCAGTAGTTACTCATGCATGTGACAGAACATAGCCCTTGTAGTGTTAAATTTCAGGTTTTGGTTCTTTGTTTTTTTGCAGATGGTAAGGAAATTAAGGTTTTGGCAGTTGATCCCAACACTTACAAGTTTCTGATTAAGAAATGTGCAGAAGATGAAGCAGCTGCAGAAGAGAAAGTAAAGTCAGAAGTTAACAGTGAAGTGAAAAGTGAACCTGTTGCTGAGGATGACAGCAAAGATAAAGTTAAGGATGAAGTTCTTGAAGGCTTGGAGAAAGCAGAAGTGAAGGAGGTACAGGAACAAGAAGAGGAAGAAAGTAAGACAGGAGCAGTCACCACAGAACCTGACGGAGTCCTGTCAGCAGCAGATGTGGGGAAAGCTAAGGTGAAACAAGAATCCATTACCAAAGGAGGTAGAGAAAGTAAGTGCAAAGTTTCAGTAAAATCCTTCTGAAATATATATAGTTCATCAGCGGCACATGTATTGTATTGTATTGTAGTCTGTTCTGTTCTGGCATCATGTCACAAGAGCTTGCTGCCTGTTCATTCTTCTAGTAGTTCATGTACAGGGACTATAGAGTCAGGTGTTTTATTTTTCCTTTAACATAGTATATTCTTTTGGTCTGTAATTGTCCTGCAAGTTAAATTGGAACTCTTGGGAGTGAGGTTGGATATGGCTGAACCTAAGTTTGAAGAAATTCTTTGTGTTACACTTATGTGTCTGTATATACAATTGCAGAATTCGTTTCAGGTGCTCTGAAACATTTAAGGGTGTTTCCTCCAATTTCCAAGTTTGAGGAGATTGACATAACAAAGGCGTTAACATCACGTGGGAGATTACACTACCCGAAGATAGCAAAGAAATCTCGTTTAGATGAGTTCCTGACCAGGAGGACACATCTGAAGCTTCTGGAAGAAAGGAAATTTGCCCAGAATGTATGTAGCTCTTAATGTAGCAGTATTATTTTCTCATAGTGAATTTCACTTTAGTAAGTGACCCACATTCTTGACCTTAGAGAGCTGTATCTTGATTTAGTCTGGTTGATATTTACATTTTCTGAGTGTTGAAAGCCATTTCCCTGCAGCCACTGTGTTTATTTCATGTCAGTTATTTTAGAAATTAATTTTATATTGATTGTGTGATTGTATTTTTCTGTGTAGAAATCCAGTTAATTAAGGAAATCACTTTATCATAAATATGTGCAGTAATAACATGATGATTTTCTTCTTGATGTAATTTTGCATCTGCTTATTTAGTGAAAACCTTGATTTATGTAAGAAAAGCCATTCCACCAGATCTCCATTAAAAAGCAGTTTAGCTGTAATATTTCTACTTTGTGTGATGAGTTTCCTTGTGTGATTGGCCAGAGACTGGATGTGTTTGTTGTCTTAATACATAATTCTGTGTTGTCATCAGTAGCTGTGTATTGTTTGTTTACCAGGCAAATAAGCATATGAATAAGAGTCCATGTGAGGGTGAAAATGGCAAAACTAATCGTGATGGTGATGGTGAAGTCGATGTGGAGAATGAGGAGAGTGACGATGCAGAGGGCGATAGTGTGTCTTCTGCTGAGCAGTTGTTACCCTCATTATTTCTGGGGAAGTTATGTGTTGGTAACAATGGTACCAGTGCAGCAGGAGGGCCAAGTAAAGACGTCTTCAATTCCATTAATCGACGGGTCACGGCCATACGTCAGCAGTATGCCAAACTAACACGTCTTGGCCGTAGCCTGTCGTGTTATTCCACGCAGTGTAATGCGAGTAAGGCCCAGCATCTTGGGTCTCCTGCCAGTGTCGCATCATCATGCTATTCCCCACTCTGCCTCCAGAAAGCACGTGTTCGTCGAGAGCTTCTCATACTCCTCAGGAAAGTTAACAGCCATTCAAGCAATAATAACCTCCTGACATCAGCGTTGCCTGCTGTGAAGACAGTTGCAACAACACCAACCTCCCAGAAAGTACAAAACAAGGATACTGCAAGTGCTACAGCAGAAGGTATGTCAGCAAAAGAGTGATTCCATAGTTACTTAACTGTACCGTCGTTACATCTTCCCAGTTTAGGTTGACACATTTTCAGTTACATTGAACAACTTTATCTCTCATTTAAAGAAAATATTGGTTACTGTAGTAAATTTGAATGTTCTTCTGTATATACCACCATTTTCAAGAGACAACATGCAACATGCCATAGGAGAAAGGTATTGCGACATTCCCCTCCCCCCTCCACTAGTGTGAGGTGGAGTCCAGCTGCGTCCACTCAGCATGGCGGCCACTGATAGGCCTATTGTACCTGCTCTGGGTGATGATGATGATGGAGAATTTGGTGGAATGAAGATTGGCAGTGGCAACTGAAGTACTTGGAGAAAACCTGCCCTAGCACTACTTTGTCCACCACAAATCCCACTTGACCAGACACGGGATCAAACCAGGGCGCCATGGTGGGAAGCCGGTGACTAACCGCTTGAGCTATAACACGCCCTATTGCGAGATGTTACACTTTTCTAAAAGAAACAGGAATGTGTGCTCCNTGTGCCCCCCCCCCCCCCCACCAAATAAATTGTGGGTGGTAGAACATTTTCATAATTTGTTAATAAAATTGTACTGAAATCATCAGGCTTTATGCCAAAAATCAGTGTTGTGCACACGTACAGTATTGTCCTTTCTCCTTTTGCATTGACCCACTTTAATGTAATTTTAGAATGTTCTGTAGGGTGAGGTAATCCCTAACATCCGTTAGGGAACATGTAATTGGTTGACGTAAGGATTTAGCAGTTTCTCTCCATGCAGTAAAATTATAATGAAGTGTGAAATAATGGCAACAGTGCACCAGTAGAGTGCTGTAGGCACTGGTTGCAGGTAATACTGATTCTGCTGGTAAGTGGGTCTGCCAACAATAGCTTGTCTGTCATCAGGCTGTCATCATTTTCACGAAAATGGTCTCTTTAGAAGATCACTAAGACACATGCTTTGTAAATATCTACAAGAGCACACAGAAGATAGTACTGTTAACAGCCCAAGACATTATGTTATAATGTCATCAGGAACTTGTCTTAATTGCTTATGTTTGAAGGTGGGACACATGTCATAGTAACCTGGATATTTGCTATATATGCATCTGTGTGTGTTTATATTGGTTGAAAACAATGATTTTTGTGCAGGTGGAGTTGATGGTATGGAAGCCATCAGGAGAGACCTGGAGTCTGCTGTTGCAGCAGCAACAACATGTGAAGATGAAGGAAAGGTTGCAATTCCTATTGCAGAAGAACCATCTAGCAAGAAAGAATCAGCAGGTCAAAATGAAGATGCTGGCAGTGTTGACACAGAAGAGGTAGTTCAGACAGAAGCCATGGATATAGACAAGGGAAAGACATTGTCAAACGGTGAAAACAATGTGGAGTGTGTAGAAATGCCAGACGAGACGGATACGGCCATACCTGATGAGGTGCAAAGAACTAAAGATGATGGTACAACATCAGGTCCTCTACCTTATGGTGAAAGTGAAGAGTCAACCATAACGCCCCCTGCCCTCAATGAGGTAGAAGTCTCGACTATGGCTCCTGATACATGTGCAGAGGTTGAAGTGTCCACATCCTCCCCAGAAGGTGTTCCTGTTAAATCCGAAACGAAACGGGAGGAAAGACAGACTGTAGTTGAGAGCAGTAATGAGATGAAGGTAACGTATATTGTGTAACATGTGTAATGATGGAAAGATTGTATATTTGGAATTGAATAGTAATGGGTATTTTGAGAATCGGACCAGTTGAACCCTTTCCGGTCATTGCGTTTAGAAAAATTTCTGCAGCCAGGTCATCGGGTTTTTAAATGCCTGCCAAGCCACTGAGTGAACTGTTTTGCCCAAAAATTGGGTGCAAAAAGGGCATATATATAAAGAACAAGTGTGTACTTGCATTTTTGATTGTCCAGTTCTTGGGCAAACTCTGCACCACTGTAATATCTGTCAGTGAAATGATGATAGTCTTCAATACCAGACACACTGAGTCATAGTCTGTCCATCAAGGGAAGGAATATTCTTGAAATCAGCAGTTTTTCAGAATATGGTAAGTTACACACATTGCCTGTAAGTTTTCTGTAATTTGGAATTATACTATGAACATGACCATTGTCACTTTCAGCTAATGCAAATAATCTCATGCCCCACATTGTTCGTTTTTTTTTATTATTAGTTACAAAAATTATTTTGTTTTTGAACCCAACTGTTGATTCATCTAATACAATGTTTTTACGTGGCACAAAATTTTTGTGAAATTGCTCCTCTATATGTCTTATTACCCCATGTACTTTCTTATATTTTTGATGGCCCAGTTGCCTTATTCGGTGGCATCAGTTCTCAGCATGCATCATTGTCCATTGTCACATCTTCCCACCCACTAACACACTACACTTGTTTAGCTCTCACACTCACTTTCTGACATTTCCTTGTTTTCCTTCTTCACTTGTAGTGTCTCCTTCAATTTCCAAAATAATCTCATCATCATAGTCAATATCAAGTTCTTCGCTTAAGGCCGGGTACAGACTAGCGAGCTGTTGCATGTAACGTAACGGTTACTGTAACCACATCTTTGTATGGACAACAAGTCCATAGTCATTAAACCAGCTTCAAGCGGCCCGATCCATAGTGCTCGTGGTGAGCTCGCCATGAAGACATAGCAATTCGCAATGCTACTCCTGGCTCGGAGGAAACGTACACATTTATGAGCAAGTGATTATGGTGTCCACGAACCTACTGCGAGTCCCTTTGTGTTCGTAGCAAAAACCGACAAGGCAGTGGCTCGCCGGTCGTGTTACAGAGCGCGCTCGAAGTACGTTTGCGAGCGTGGTTCGGAAGGTGTCCACACGAACAGAATGTGGTTACAGTAACCGTTACCTTACATGCAACAGCTCGCTAGTGTGTATCCGGCCTAACATATCACTACTAGATTCTTCATCTGCATCAAACAGGGGATTATATCTAGTTTCTTCAATCCAGACGGCCATGGTTTGGCTGAATGTAAAGGCATGCTACTAACACATGACATATAGCAATATAATAATAATGGCATTTGTTCCTCAAGAAGTTCAAATTTTGACTTCCAGATGGAAGAGGGAGGCAGACAAAACATTCATGCATGCGTTGGTATAGTCTACAGTGCCAACAAATGACATATGATCGAAATATGACCGCAGAAACACAAAACAAACTTTGTCGATAGTATATTGACATTTGTCAATGGAAGCACAGTCACCATGTCAATTGTATATCAACATTAGGCCAGAAAGGGTTAAAATTTTCACTGCCAATACTTATTACACATGTTGAAGTCTACCAGATGCTCATATCAGTCTCCGTCAGATTGCAGGTTATTGTCTTTGTATATGTAAATGTTATTTACTCCTACAGATGTCACTCAAATGCAGAGAAACTGTAATTGTAGCTTATTAGAGCATGAAGGAGTCAAAACATAAGCGATTATTGATTGTTCTTCACATGTTTTCTTCTTTTCTCTTTTGAGTGTAAGTTGAAAATCAAGATATTTTTATGGGAAAATGACTGACTACCATGTAAAAATTCAAGCGGGATTAAAAGTTTCTTTGCATGTGAGTGGCATCTATAGGAGAGAGTGACATTTGCATATACAGTGGCAACAGCCCATTGCTTGACAGGATCCGTCCTGACACCCTCTCCACTGATGGAATTAGCAGTGAGTATTGATAATTTGAGGACACAGGTTCCCCTGTAGCTAGTGATGGTATGGTATGTGAAATGATATCTGTGGCAGGTTGCACAGGTCCAGTGATTTGTGGCTTCAAGATTGATTAAGATTATGGTCGTCCTATGTGCTGTATAGTGTGGCACATGTTTAAAACATTTCAGAAGAATGTAACATCTCCATTTTCACCTCTGCCAACTTGAAAATGAAAATGAAGGCGTTACGCACTTGCGTTACGCTATCTGCCAAACTACACAGTAGCACATCCTGAGAGACTTTATAATCTTAACATTCACCACTCTGAGAACCTTAGACCTTTATAATCTTAACATTCACCACTCTGAGAAACTTAGACCTTTATAATCTTAACATTCACCACTCTGAGAACCTTAGACCTTTATGGCTCTTGCTTTTTGTTTTCATTTCAAGGATGCTTCAATCATAGAAGTGGATGATGTTCATGTCACAACTACAAGTGAAGTGGTAACTACGACTACCACCACTTCATCACGGCACACTCTTAAGATTGTAGATGGAACAGTCCGGAATATTAAGGTTACAGAATCCAAAGCTACATTACTCAATACCCATAAGAGTGTGGTGGCGTCACACCCATCCAGGTAAGGCGGACGTTGTTAGCAAACCTGCTAATTCTGTGGTAATGAAATTTTAGATATGGTTCTAAGATCATGTAATGTAATTATATGTTGTGTTTCTTAATGTCTAGATAATACAGTAATGCTGATAGTATTAGTTATGAGGACCTAGAATAGCGTAGTCAGTATGGTGGCTATGCTGTGGCTGGACATCCAAGAAATGTTGTTTTGACTCCTGGCAGGGGCAGAAGAATTTTTCTCTTTGCCACAGCACCCACGCTGGCTAAGGGGCATACGCAGCCTCCTAACAAGTGGGTGGTAAGTTGACCTCTGGCCTCCACCTAGTGTCAGTGTTAAGAAGGCATGGAGCTCTATACCATCACTCCCCCATCCATCTTAATGGTGTGGTTCTTAATTAAGCACTGGGAGAACTTCATGTGGTACTTGCTTTCTACAACACCAACAAGCAGGCCTAGGGGTTATTAAATTCTGAGAGGACTGCAGTTGAAACATGTTCCATGGCTTATAACATTCAGTGAACTGTTGAAATGGTATAATATTGTGGGAACCAACAATATTTGTGTTGTGTTACATGTGATGGCATTATACATTTACATGTAATGGGGGCACATGATAGCGTAGTTGCTTGAGGCACTATGCTACAAGCCGGAAGGTCGAGGGATCGAATCCCAGTGAGGTAGATTTTTTCAGTTGACCTACTCCTTCCACCTGCACTATGGCCCTGGGGTCGACTCAGCCTCTAACAGAAAAGAGTACAGGAATATTCTTGGGGGTAAAGGGCAGCCAGCGCATGGGGCTGACAACCTTATTGCCAGCTATGAGCCGATTGTCTAGAAAATGTGGGAACCGCAACATCTCACAACCCTTTGGGCCTCCAAGGCCTGTTACAGGGATACCTTTACTTTTACTTACTAATGTACCATTTAAAGAGATATCTAACTCAGTGTAACAGAGCCCTCCTTGAGAAGCTGAAAGTCATTTGGGTAGTGACAAAATTACTAACCTTGTATGTAATCTGAATTTACCTGAGCCCACTTGTGGATTCCCAACTTAAATGGATTGGTCTAGCAGAATATTTTAGGCTTGTGTTGAGAATGCTCAGTTCGAATCTTGGCTGTGACACCCGTACCCTGACTGAAGGTTTTCATAGTTTTTCTTAGTCTTATCAGGCAAATGCAAGGATAGTCCCTCGATTAGACTGTGACCTGTTCCTTCCAAATCCTTCCCACTTTACCATTTGTGCGTTATCCAACCTTTCTGTGCTGTATAGTCTGTGATGCTGAAACATTGTAAAATAAACAAGTCACACCGGTCTGTAGGCTGAGTAAGATGAATCTGATCCCCACCTGTACCAGCTGTTTCCTTGAGACCGATTTTCATATCCTTCCATCTGTGTCTTTTCCCATCAAGTTCCCTTATTAAAGTGTTATACATTTTTCTTGTGTCTTCCATGTTTCCATATTTTCTCAATAATGTTGGTACTTGTAATTGAGTTTGATTATAATCTGTATTCTAATTTTTGGTTTCGTCTGTTTGTTTCAGTGGCAAACTGTTGAACTCAATTCTGACATCAAAGAATAAGATGTCCAGCGAGGTGGCAACCACAGTGGTAAACAAAGAGAATGGTAGTTCTGTGAAAACAGTGACTAGTCAAAGCAGTTCAACAGAGATTGGACAGACAGCCGAGAATCGGCGTGTGTATTCTGCAACATCAACGAAGGGCCGTGTGTACCTGAAGAAAGTAGCGGTTTCTTTAGCAGATCGACGCAAGAAACGAACTCCTGTGAAGTATCCTTTGTGCTCCACGTTCCAGACAAGAAGTAAGCGTCGAAACATGCTAATTTTGCCACAACATGAGTTAAGACGACTCTCCCGCCTAGGTGGTCGTATGGCTGTTAATGGCTACCATCATCTAGCAAAGGTATAGTAAAGTCTGCGTATTTTTTTGTGGTTCATTTAACAATTATGTACGTAGCCAAGCTTGTATGGCATGAAGTGGTAATGTTGGAGCACACCATTCTTAATTACAGCAGCAGTCTAAAGGCTCCATTGGGTTACTTGTGACATAAATCTACAGTGCTGTGTTCGTGTTCGCAGGCTAATCAGCAAGTATGGCCATATCCTTGTTCAAGACCACTGTTTAAGACCTGCTGGTTGTACAGAACTGTTAACCTTCGCTCACTTGCAGCTGCTGCGCTACAGTTACGCATAATGTGGGCATGTCTACGATGGGATGATATGCAGGTTAGTGTAGTTCATATAAATCAGAGTTATATCTTCTTGTTTTTGTTGTGGGTTAGTTTATTGGGCTGTCAGTAGCTAAGCTACTCAGCACTGAGTGCTATAATGATAGTTGAATGATGAATTCGAAGAGATGTGGAAAGAAGTGATCATGCCCTAAGTGGGGCACTATTTTGACAGTTTCCTGGAGGGACTGAGGAAACCCGTGATAGTTGGATAGTAGATTTACCAGCCATGATTTTAACCAAGCACCCCCTGAATTCATGCTAAGAGTGTTTATCATACGTGCCAACTTGCTTGGTCTCTTGTAATGGTAACAGGCTCGTAAAACACAGTTCCTGTTTTCAATCATGTGTTAGGTGAAGCCTCCATCCAATGATGGCAAGCATCAAGTCACGACAGACACAGAAATAATGACGCTGGAGATCCTCAAGCATCGTCATGTGGGGAAATTCATGGACAGGACACAGTACCTGAGGAGAAAAGTTGTCATACCATTGGAGCTACCAAAAACAGTTCGTGGTGAGTGATGATTGTAATCATATCAATGCAAAGTATTCTTCCCATTCTTTGGCAAAAATGTGTTTATAATGCATGGTGAGTGATTGATTTTTCTTTCTCTCATTTTGAGGGGGGGGGGGTTTACAGTGCTGTCAGTATCTGGAGCATGTGCCAAGCGGTAGGGTGATGAATGATGAATTGGAAGGGATTTGGAAGGAAACAAGTACTGTCTAAGTGAGGTATTGTCCTGGCATTAGCCTGGGGCGACTGAAGGAAACAACAAACACCATTGCCCAGGATAAGTGATTTCCTGTGCATTATTTACGTTCCAAATACAAATTTAGAGCATTTCTGCGAGACTGACTTGCTTGGTACTGAATTTGTATAAGGTAAGAAGGTAAAGCTATCCCAGTAACAGGCTGTGGAGACCCATAGGGTCATGAGGTGTCAAGGCTTCCACATTTACTAGACAATCGACTCGCAGATAGCAGTGAGATTTGTCAGCCTTACATGCTGGCTGGCCACTCTTTACCCCCAGGAAGATCCTGGTAGCCATTTCCGTTAGGAGCAGAGTCAACCCTAGGGCCATAGTGTGGCTGGAAGGAGTAGGTCAATTGAAAAATGCGATGACCTGATCGGAAATCAAACCCACAATCTTCTGGCTTATAGCACAGTGCCTCAACCATGCTGCTGCATGCCCCAGTGAATTTGTATAGAGATTCTGTATTCAAAGTGAAGTTTACCTTGTGCTTAGGCATCACCCCAGGAAGAAATATGAGATCATTTTACCTTTAGCCTGGTCACTATACTGACTGAGCTAATTGATGTTTGGTGTGTGATGTATAGCCTCCAACCTCAGGATGGAGGGTAGTGGAGACTGTATGTTCCTTCAGAACATTGGTACTGAAGTATCAAGTATGAAAGTTAATTTTTCCACTCTTCCCCCCCATAGAGGTGACATCCATTCGCAGTGGACTACGCAAACGAAAACGGGCTGAGTCTCCGCAGAGTACTGAGCCACAAGTTACGGAAGAATGGGTGGAAGAAGAGAAGCTTGAACTATGGGAGATCAAGCAGTATGGAGACAGGTATGTCACATGTCCCATATTATTATTGGCATTAGAAATGTGGATGTCTGTGCATGAGCCTGGTGTGCAAGGAGTTTTTGTTGGTGGTTTAAGTAAGAAGAATGGGGATCTAATAGAACCTTTGACAGTATGAAGTTCAAATGTTTGGAAATGACAGTAACTAACTAACTTCTTGGAGCTCAGCCCTTCTGTAGGAGCCGCCAGTTTTGCAGATACTCAAGGCTTCCCAGCATTTTATGGAACGCGAGGGTTCATTGCCATGTTCACAAGAGCCCTCCACTGGTCTCTATCCTGAACCAGATCAATCCATTTAACATCATGCCATCCTGTCTCTCAAAGATCAATTTTCATATTATCCACCCACCTACATCTTGGTCTTCCTAGTGGTCTCTATCCTTCTGACTTTCCCACCAAAATCCTATATGCATTCCTCTTCGCCCCCATTCGTGAACTTTTATGTACAAAAAAAAAATCTCTACCTAATTCATAATTCTCATTCCCCTTTCCATAGAAAAATGTGTATTAACCTGCTGGTTCAGTGCCACCTCTGTCCCATCTGACCACCTTTACTCCCACTAAATATGACTTATGTTTTGATATTTCTTTCACAACTGTCATAAGTGAACCTGCCCTATACAAACTTCTTTCATTCCACATAACAAATCCCATGTCCATTTTTCTTAGCTTGACATTAACGAATAAAAATTGCATTAATGAAGGAATTAAGAGCACATTAAATTTAGAGAAGGCTTACTGCCATTAAGTTCAGAATATTTTCTCCACTGTTCTGCTGTATGAAAATGTAAAGATTAAATTATCTAGAGCTATATCCTTGCATGTTGTTTTGTATGGTTGTGAAACTTGATTGTCACATTAAGGCAAGAAAATGGATAGAGGATGTTTGAGAACAGGGTGCTGAGGAGAGTGTTCGGATCTAAGACAGTTGAAGTAACAGGATGATGGAGAAAATGGCATAATGAGGAGCTTCATAATTTGCATTTCATGCCAGGTATTATTAGAATTATCACACAAAGGAGGGTTAGATGGACATAGCATGTGGCATGCATGGGAAGTGCATATAGCATTTTGGCAGGAAAACCTGAAGGAAAGACCACTAGGAAGACCTGTACATATGTGGTGCAATCCAAAAGTTCTTGAAATATATTAATAAAAACTATTACGTCTTACCTGGATCTTATTCTGCACCATCACCTTCAAAGTAGTCCCCTTGGGAGCGCATACACGAATCCCAGCATTTCTGCCACTTTTGAAATGCATCCTGGAAGTGTTTCTTTGTTAGGGTGTTTAGTACTGTCTGTGTTTCCACTTGAATTTCCTCAACTGTATCAAATCTTCGCCCCTTCAACTTGATTTTCATCTTGGGGAAGAGAAAGAAGTCACATGGAGCTAAGTCTGGTGAGTACGGTGGGTGGGGAACAACTGCCATCTTGTTCTTAGCCAAAAATTGCAGCACCATGTAAGCCATATGCGGTCGTGCATTGTCATGGTGGAGTACCCACTCATTCGTGCACCACTTCTCTGGACGTTTTCTCCTCATGTCCTCCCTCAAATGCCTTAGAACATCGCGATATAACTCTTTATTGACTGTCTGACCAGGAGGGACAAACTCCTTAGGAACAATCCCGTCAGTATCAACAAAACAGATCAACATAGACTTAATGCTGCTCTTGACTTGTCAAGCTATTTTTGTCCTAGGTGAAGAAGGGCTCTTCCATTGCGATGATTGCTCTTACTTTCAGGGTCGTAGCCATAAACCCAACTTTTGTCACCAGTGACAACCTTTGAAAGAAAATTTGGATCCTCTTGAAGCTGTTGTTGACGTTCCCTGCAGATTTCCAAGTGATGCTGCTTCTGTTTATTTTGCAGCAGTCGTGGCACAAACTTTGCTGCCATCCTCCTCATGTTCAGTTCCTATGACAAAATTCTTTGATGTGTGCCATAACTTAGTCCCAAGGTGTTACAGAGGTCTTGGATGGTCAGTCTACGATCTTGCAGAGTCAGATCCCTAACTTTCATGACATTTTCTGCTGTGGTGCCAGTTGACGGCCATACCGAATGATCGTCATCGTCAGTTGATGTTTGGCCATTTTTTAAACGCTTATACCAGTCGTAAATTTGTGTCTGCTTAAATTGTTGTCACGAAAAGTTTGCTTCAACATTTGGTGCATTTCTGCAGCGGTTTTCCCAAGTTTAAAACAGAACTTCATACAGACACGCTGCTCTCTCAGGTCAGCCATTGCAAAACCGCAAACTCACGGAAACACAACAATGGAAATACGTTCACCAACAATAAAACCAACCACTCAACTTGACGCCGCCAGCCACACTTATTCAAGAAGGGTGTATGGGAAGACATCTAGTGGTATTATGATGTACTCATAACCGTTCGCACGCGAAGTTCAAATTTCGGGAACTTTTGGATTGCACCATGTAGATGGGAGGATATCAGAAGAAATGTATATGCTAACCATGATCTTACATATCATTAAAAGAATGACACATTGATACCAAATAATGCAAGAAGAGAATATATAACAAAATTTCCTAAAGATTTTAATTTCAGGTTAGCAGTTTTTACCCATTAGTGATATACCTTTAACTTTCTTGACATTCACCCTGTGATCCAATTTCATAAAACCCGAGCTGTTCAAGAGTTTCTGCGTGCCATTTTGTGTAACTTGAAATATATTAGCATCATATGCAGTCTGCCACCTGGGTCAGTTCTTCATGGAACCAAGTGACTTTTATGATGCCCCCATGAATAAAGTCCTACATTTCATTCGAAGTGTAGGATTAATAAAGGGTTAATCCAAAGGGGAAGCACAATAGATCATTGAAGGTCATGGTGCGAGGGCCGGTTTTTATGGCTCACCCCTCATACTCATACTCATCATATGCAGGCATTCAGTAGTCTGAACACAGTAACGTGTACTCTCCATTCCCAGCTGCCATGAGATCCACCGACATGAATTCAGTTTAACATGGTTTTTAAAGTAGGGCAATTTTTTTACTAAGCTGGATTTTTAATTAACACAGTTTTGTGGTTGGCCTTTCCATTACATTACAACACTTTACATTAGATTTTTCATGGGAGGTACATGTCCAGTGAATATAATTCCACCGTACATGAAAATTTACAAGATCATATGTATTATGTTAGTTAGGGACCATGTATATCATATGTTAGAGAATTCAAAATGAATTTTTAATTATCACCGAAAAGGTGAATATTGGAAAAAATGTGAAAGTCAGCTTAACTGCACAGTTGTATGTTTACATCAATGCAATCTATTAATATTAAAAGTTAATGGGACATGAGTAAGGAAACTTTCTTCTGTGATTCTTTATATTTTACAAGTTTTGTCCAGTAATTTTGATTCACTTTTTCATGTCCTGTCTTAACAAGTAATTTTAATCACTACTGAATCTTACTGAAAGCAGTTTCTTAGAAGAGTAAGTGCAGATACGTATGTGGGAAATTGTATAGTTATTGTAGCGTGTTCTTGAGTATTTTGCCAGTTGCATCAGCTATACTCTTTTTCCTCACATATCAACTTAATGTCAATTTTCTTCATAACATTTGAGGCTTTCACATCATTGAAGACCCATATTGTAGTCTTCTGCAATAAACTTGCCTGAAACATCTTTTAGGGTGTGTCATACCTTGACTAGGTAATCTTATGAAAGAAAAGTTGTGTGTGTTCAGTAATATCTCTGGTGTGGTGAATTTTGTTCCATCATGTGTTGAAAACAGTAGCTAGTAACTCCCTGTTGCTGATAATTACACACTCTCAGGGATGTTTCAAATGTAGTGTATGTCACTGTGTAGTCTGGTAGATGGATATTGGTGTTTCAGAGGAGTGTACTGCCTCCATCTTCATTGTAGAAGGTTGAGGCGCTGTGTTCCATCAAAATGTTGGTATCCATCTACCAGACTATATGACATTGTAATGCAGAATGCTACAGCTGGTTTTATTTTATTTAATAATCCAATTCCTGATAATTAATGCATGTATATATCTTACTAATCCTTCTAATTTTCTGCACCATTCTCTGAATTTTTTTATTTTCTTTTGTTTCAAAAAGAATATATTTCTTTTGTGAACGTTGCATGGCATCTGGCACTGCTAACACCGTGTGCCTGTGTTATTTTCTACTGTTTATCTCTAGGTTAGAGAAGGTTAATGCCCAAGTTGTTACTAGGAGCCGGTCGGGTTCTGTAGTGCCCAAGACTGTTGGTGATGTGGGTACCACTGCAACGGGAACAGGGACAACAGGCAAGTTGGAGATAGTGAGTGGAAAAGCCACGCCCGAGGAAATAAAGGAGAAAATGGAGCAGCAGTTGAAGATGCAGCGTGCTGCGCACCAACAGAAGCGTGCCCTTGAGACGCTGAAGGTGCCGGGTGGACAGGTGTTTAAGATGGTTCCCACCACACAGCAAGGTTAGTGCATGTGTCTTTACTGTACGTTCAGTTTAATCTGAGGCGCAGCCAACATGTTTGAGCACCCATTCAAAATTAATATTAAACTGACACACCCAGAGGAGTTCCTCAGTCGATAATTATAAATCTTGTAGTAATTTACCAATTAAATGAAACTTGGTGAATACATGTCTAAATACAAGATGATTCACGGAACGGAAAGAGTGCTCAAATAAAAATACAGTACAGAGTTTTGTCTGCTGGGTTTTGACTGTGTAGCCCTTTTGGTAGGTACTGACGTTTTAGTGAAATATGTTGTCTTGATGATAAGGGTTGATGTGTGTAGAATGAGGAATTGAGTGGGCTATACAGGGTGATTCACGAAGTTTTACCCCCACTTAGGGAGGGCATTCCTGAGGTAATTTGGAACAAAAATTTTTAATTTACTAATGGTATCCAACTCATAATTAAAGAGATACAGTAATTTGAAAACTGGCGAAAAATCTTTTTTTATTCGAATTTCAGTCAAAACAAATTAGAAATACAATACAGACACTTTTTAAATCGTTGATGTTTTAGGAAAGAAGCATTCTAAACCCAAATTTTTTTCTTCAATTTCTTAATTTTGCATTGTGCAACATTTTTCATCGATTTTATGTTACAAAATTACATTATTTGCAGCATCCCATTCTGTAAACATACCAATGGTTGCATATCACACCCTTCTGTCAATCTGTTTCCTTTGAACTGTAGTGCTTTAGAAGACAACTGGATTTACATAAGACTTTCAAAAATGTCTCCCTGCACATCAACACAACGGGTCGCACACGTATGAACTGCACTCGTACATTTCGCAGTTCCACACGTTTGTTCCTTATTGTCATCGCCGGGTCCAGAATATGTTCAAGCAACGCTTCACGTGTTTGTACCTTTACCTGATACACAATGTCCTTCATCCAGCCCCAAATACAATAATCTAACAGAATTAGATCGGGCGACCTGGGAGGCCAGGCATTACGGCCTCCGCGACCAATCCACCGTTGTGGAAAATGCCCATCCAAGTGAGCTGCTACTGCGCGGGAGAAGTGAGGAATCTGAAGTACATCCAGTGTCTTGTTGCCAGAGGAACATCTTCAAGTAACTGTTGTAATTCTTCTTCTAAGAAGCGGAGGTAAATCTCACCAGTTAAGCAGCCAGGAAAAATGAACAGCCTGATTAGCTGATCATACAAAACACCACACCAGACATTGACACTGAATCATTGTTGAAAATTTGATTCTACTGTGGCACAGGGATTATTGTCTGCCCAAACATGTAAGTTGTGACTGTTGTTGACCCCGTCATGTGTAAACTGTGCCTCATCGCAGAACATTATCGAGCGGTACAACTGCTGATTTCCATTTAACCAGTTGCAGAACTGCAGACGAAGAGCACGGTCTCCCAGTTGTAGGTGTTGTACTTACTGTAAATGATAAGGATGCAGCCTGTTCTCATGAAGAGTCCTCCACGCCATGGACTGAGAAACACCGAACCGCCGAGCTAGATGTCTTGTACTGGCACGCGGAGTGCGCTCTACAGCATCGAGAATGTTTTCTTCTGCGCTCAGTTCATGTTGAGGATTTTGTTCGTATTGTATACGAACGCTGGGGAGAGAACCAGTTTGTCTTAATGTGTTGAATGAACTGCTAATGGATTTAGGATTTGTAATCCTGCAATTAGGATAATGCCAGTGATATTTGGCAGCAATAGCTCTTGCATTTCCATCACATACACCCAAAACAAACACCATATCGGCGTATTCCTCAGTGGAAAATGTGTACAGCATCTTAACTTCACAAAGTCACCAACACAACGTGCTGTTTGCTACTGGATTGCTCTGCCTAGGATCGTGCAACATTCCAGGCAGTGTGCCTTATCTGCTGACACAGCTGACTGGAACGCAAGGTCGCACGAGGAGGGAAGCATAGCCCTGCATTCACAATGATATGTTTCGAAAATCTATTGTTACTCCGTAACTATTGAAAATCGACCACAAGTTTATAAGGAAATTTTGCAGGAAATAACCCCAGGAATATGTACCATAAGCCGGAGTAAAACTTCGTGAATCACCCTGTAGATACGTAGATAATTGGTGGTTACATGTGTTGTAAAGTACATAGTGTTGCAAAGTTTGCTTACTGTGTAATGTATAATTATGAACTATGGGTCTCCTCCAAGTGAACCACTCTCTGTCTTCTTAAACTGTAGGGCGAACAAAATGCCTCTGAAAAGTTTAGAAGTTTTCAGTACAGTAATTGCTGCTCTAGTTCATATATTTATGCTATAGGGAATGATGGTGTGGCAGTTTCAGAACAACTTATGAGCACTGCCTTGTTGTTAACTGTTCAGCATGGTTTGACGTGTATGTTTCGTCAAGGTATTTAAATCGTCTGCGGGGGTTCGACGTCTATGTTTCGTCCAGCTACACACCTATGTTATAACGCCCATAATAATTGATGGTTTTGCTGTAGATTGTTAGATTTTTCGCTGGTCTGTTGTCAGAAGTTCTATATATAATGGGACATGAGTTTAGCTGCGTTAAGTCATCGTTAAATATGCCTGTCTTGCAGCAAAATCGTGTTGCTCTTTGAAGAGATTTCCTCATTCAAACTGTTATGGATGGCGTGTTTTCTTTCATATGAAGTTATAAACAGCAGAGACGTGATATGTGCTGTGTTTATAATATCATATTGCCCTGAGCTGGCCATACTAACACACTCAATTGGAATTCTTAGAAGAGGGATGTCCAAATTTTATTCTTGCAAGATCGATTGATTTCGCACAGTACATAGCAGCCAGTTCTTAGAAAAACGCCACAAATTAAGGCAGAACACTGTGGTCAC